>NW_021620961.1:2446723-2449834 GCF_004785775.1 Grammomys surdaster
ATATATACTCACACACAGATACATACTGGGGCTTTAAGTATGTATGTATATATTCTGCTTTCCGTACCAATTAAAATTATTTAAAGGAAGAAAATGTTGAAAAAGTGACTAGAATATTAAATCTTGAAATTAGCAATGGGTGTTTGAACTAATGTCATCCCCATTGGGTCCTGGGAGCCTCTTGCTTTCCTGGCATCTGGGACTTTCTAGTGGCTACCCCCAGTTCCCCATCCCCCATTCAATTTCCTGACCCACTGTGTTTCTCCCTCATCTCCTTCCATACCTGATCCTGCTCCACTTTTTCCCTCCCCTCCTCTCTCCCTCCCAGGTCACTGCCTCCCATGATTATTTTGTTTCCCCTTCTAAGTAGGACTGAAGCATCCACACTTTGGTCTTCCTTCTTCTTGAGCTTTATATGGTCTTGGCCTAAATGAGAAGGAATGGTGTTCTGTGTTTTATAAAACCAGTATTTCACCTATCATCTGTCCTGAAGCTTTATTTCATTTGTTTTGGGGAGGGTTTTTTTGTCTTTGATTTTGTTTTTGTCTTTTCATTGTTGTTGTTGTTTCTGTTCTTTTCTCTCATAATCAAAGATGGTCTACTGGGAATGTTCTCCAGGAACCTGGCAAATTTCTACTTAATGTTGATGGGTCATCGAAAGTAAAATGCTGGTGTGAGATTCTGATGCATAACATGCTCTTCCACAGTGGTCATGTCAACAAAATGTTCCTTTCATTAATAGTATAAGATGCAGATTTATGAAAAAATCATTCTGTAGGTTTTAAAGGTTCTTTTTCTTGTTCTCTGCATGCCGGGATTTGCAATGGGAGCTAAAGCTGTTCAGTTTTATAAATTAGTAATGCAATAGTTTATTAGGTCTAATTAGACTGGCATGTGCCATTTAGCACCACCAGTTACCAAAAAGTAAGCTGTAATGGAAATCATTAAAGTATAAATAAATATAAATATATAAATATATGAATATAAGTATAGATCCATGGTTCATGCACACTACCAGAATTGGAAATTTTGAGTCAGTTAATCTTATGCACTGAGAAATACTTAATGAGCTTTGTTAGTTTAATTTCCATTTGAAATACTAGTTTTTGATGAGGAAGATCCTAAATGGAACTGTGGTAGTCTAGTAAAAATAGAGGTGAAAATGTCAGACTTACAATGAGTATAATGTGTCCCTGAATCGATGCTGTGTTCATGACCTCAGTTTCTAATGCATGATTGAGATCCACTCACTGAAAAGATGGTAAGATTCCCACATTAATTCTGAAACACTTTTGGGGTAAAAGCTACTATGATTCGGTAGTTATAAGAGACTCACTTGACCCGATTCTCCTTGGGAAATTAGGGAACCAAAATCATTTTTGAAGCCATGAAAGCATGATATAAATTAGTCCCTGGTCATGGACTTAAAAAATGTTGTTCGTGCTTCCAACATAACCTTTTACCTTTCCTATTTTCCTTTGAAAATGACGAAGTGATCTTATGGAATGACAGTTGATTGTCATAAGATTAATCAAGTGAGTAACTTAATTGTAGATGTTTTATATATAATTTTTTTATTTCATCATATGATTCCAGGGATTTATGGGTGTGTGTGTGTGTGTGTGTGTGTGTGTGTGTGTGTGATTGTGTGTGTTGGTTTTAGTATTTATTGTATTATTAGTTTTCTTTTGATTGTCTGTTTGGTTTTTTATTTTTGTTTTCATTTTGTTCCTGTCTTTATTGTTATGGAGAATGAATATGAAGCTGGGTAAGTAGGAAGGTAGGAAGAATCTAGACAGAATTAGTGTAATGCAAAAATATGTTCAAAATATCCAAATATATTTTTATTAAAGGAATAATTTTAAATACAAACTGAAGAAAGAAAAAAGAGATAAAAACAAGTTAAACAAGTAAAACAAATATAAGACATGCTATTTATTTATTTATTTATTTATTTATTTATTTATTTATTTTTCCTTATTCACTTTACATCCCACTCACTGCCCCACTCCTGGTCACCCCCTCCCACAATCCCTCCCCATCTCTTCTAAGCAGATAGTAGTTCCCATTGGTATCCCACAACCTTGACACATCAAGTTCTTCAAGGCTAGGCATGTTCTCTCTCACTGAGGCTAGACAAGGTAGCTCAACTAGGAGAGCATATGCCATACACAATCAATAGCTTTTGGAATAGCCTTGCTCCAGTTGCTTGGACCCACGTGAAAACCAACCTATACTTCTACTACATATGTGCAGGTCCAGCTTGTGTGTGTGTGTGTGTGTTTGTGTGTGTGTGTGTGTGTGTGTGTGTGTGTGCTTTGGTTGGTGGATCAGTCTCTGAGTGACCCCTAGATCCAGGTTATATGACTTTGTTGGATAAGACATGATCTTAATGACATGTATCATTTCATGTGTTTTGGCAAGTCATTCACAGAAGCTAATTCTGGAAAAAAAACTACACTAGATATCAATTGACCAACAGTTAACATTATGTCATATATATATATATAATGTGTGTATATGCAATTTACCTTCATTAATAAAACTGTTTTGTGTGAAATATTTCACTTGGTATGAAAATGCAATCATTGATGTAAAAGTAACACATATTTAATATAGGCTTATAATGTTTACAAATCCTTAAGAGAATGAAGCATAATGATTATACAATCTTGGTGACTAAGTATAGTTGGTTTTGATGCATATACCAACTATGTAACATGCTTAATAATTCATTGTATATTAATATCTTTTAGGAATATAAACTCATACCTGTAAAAGTAACTTTCCTTTGCCAGATGTAACTGTCAGTTAAGGCTTACTGCTGAATAAATTCACCTTTTCTAGCTCTCTCTGAGCACTGGCTGTATGGGCAAATCCATTGTTCTAGCTCAAACTCCTCTCCAAGCTGACTGGTTCAAACTGGCTTCCCTCAGGTTCTGCCTAAATTGTTCTGTTTGGCCTTGAGCTAAATCTGACAATCTGTTCTGGTTTTCTGCCTCCTCATTCTCTGACACATTATGCTTTGGTTTGCAACTTGTTTCTAAAAACTGCCTAAGTAAAACTCTCTCTCTCTCTCTCTCTCTCTCTCTCTCTCTCTCTCTCTCTCTC
>NW_021620961.1:2449844-2453582 GCF_004785775.1 Grammomys surdaster
CTCTCTCTCTCTCTCTCTCTCTCTCTCTCTCTCTCTCTCTCTCTCTCTCTCACACACACACACACACACACACACACACAGACACACACACACATTGTGTGTGTGTGTCTGTCTGTGTGTGTCTGTATGTATGTCTGTGTGTCTGTGTATGATGTCCTCTTAAGTATCCTCTTTCCCACGCTGTTCTAATGAGAGTTATGCATATTCTATCTCTGATTCATTCTGTGAAATCTTTCTCTGATGCTCTGATTCATCTGACCTATTGTTTTGCTCCTCAATTAGATGTGAATTTCAAGCAAGACTACTTCCCTCTACAAACTAATTTTATCTTCATTGTTTGGTATTGAAGGTGTGTACTAAGGGTATGTCTTTATTTCATCAAGAGGAATTAAATTTTTATCATTCTAGTTAGATCACACAGACCTAGAATATCTTTGGATATGGTCCCTTGCCAGGGAAGCCATGTTGTTGGGTTATAATTCCTCCATATATACCCTTATTTCATCATAGTAAAAATGAAATGAAATTATAAAGCTCAAACATTTAACAGAAAAACCACATTTCAAATGAATAATGAATCTCATCACTATTAACATAAAATGTGATTAGTATACTAAGCTTTATTCCAAAAGATTTTGGGTTATATAGTGAATGATAGATAATCTAATATATTTTATAATTAAAATGAGATATATTTCAACATTTTTACCATTGTGTATTTAATTAGATTGATTCTCAAATATCTTTGTAAGGAAAGATTTCAAAGGGTAATTTTCTTTTTTTTCTCCTTTATCTTATTAATACATTCTAAAAATCATTGATATGGTGATTTTATAGCTCTTAAGAACTAAAAAACTAGACATTTACACTTTACTATGACATTTACTCAACTACAAAACAAGTGTGTGATGCCATTCAGATTTCTCTAGTTTTTGACTGAATGAGTTTTCTATGGGTAAGAGTTGAGAATTGAAATTATCAATTGCCACCATGTGGTTGGCAATATGGAATTTTAGCTCTGAAAGTATTTATTTTATGTATTTTGTCATCCTTGATTTTGGTACATAAATGTTAAGTGCACTTCCTTTTCTTTTAACCTATATTGTCATTCTCTATATGTTTTGATTAGCATTTGGTTAAAGTGTTTGGATTTTGTCAGTTATTGAAACAGCTATGACTACTTGCTTTTGAGACAGGCAATGCCCAACTAGATTTCTTGCATTCTCATGGCTAGAATCCAAGGTAATAGAATGTGCTGTGGAATCTTGAAGAGATGAAAGGTAGCAACTAACACAAGTATTAACCCTATAAGCAACAATGGTTACCTGCTTATTTATTATAGGTATAATAATAAAACAAGCATTTTAGGAGTAATAAATTATACTCTGATTGGATTTAAGCACAATAGTCAAGGATGTGAGACTGAATACATCATGAACTTAAGAAAAAAAATGTCACTGTTGTACTAAAGAAATGTTGTAATAAAGTGACTTCTAAGGATGTTCTGCTATACCTATAGATCAATCTCTAGGTTGGCTTTTTCAGGGAAACTGCCTCTTGTGTTGGATAGAAAATAATGTAAAGACACACAATTGAACAGAGTGAGTGATTTTGTAATACTCAGGGCTAAATTGGATGGATTCATCAAACACCTCTTCACAGTGATCAAGGAGCTATGTAGATGAAGAAGCAAAATGTTTGTAAAAGACAGAGAGAATGTATGAGTCTAAGAAAACAGGCATAGAAAGATTGATATACATATGAAGTCATGTACATTATGGCAGAATGCACAGGGAATTCATAGGCTCAATACAGACAGAGTGACATAGCTAAGAAATAGACACAAGAAACCATCTCTAATTTATATAATGACTTGCAAAGAAAAAAATAGTTCTTGCAAGTGGTATCTTATTGGATATTTAATAATACTTAAGAGCAGTCCCAAGCCTAGCAGTAGATAGTCAACTCAAGTTTAACTTCATAGAATTTTTGTATACTTTTTTCTGATATTGTTTTGTTTAGGCATTTTCGGTCTTGCTGGACATCTGATTGCATATTATGGTTTCTGTTTTTGTATTTTTATGGGCTATTTCTGTCTTAATGCATCTTTGTTTTTCTTTTATTTAAATTATATTTCTTGTGTTTTGTTGTTATTGTTTTTGTATTTTTATTTGCCTGTTTATTTTCAAAGGAGAAAGATAGAAATGGTGAGGGGAATCTGGGAGAAACTGCAAAAGGAGAAACTGTGATCAGAATATGTTGCATGACTTTTCCATTAAAGAATAAACAGGATGATATTTCATTTACAACAAATAGATACTTTTGAAACTAATTATTTAAAGATCCATAAGAAGTTTAAACGAAGTATAACCTTGTTATTTTAAATTTCATTTTTAAACATTTACCACAAGTATACTTACATTTTTGAAATGCCTTAGCTTTTCTTGACTTATAATTTAAGAAGTATCTGACAACATCAGGTACTGTTCAGGAATTCATATTGTTGAGGTATCATGAGTGAAACTTCTCAGTCATTCCTAGAATCTCTGAGAATGTTCTTCCTGGTTCTCGAGCACTTACAATTTTCAGACCCCTCTTCAGAGATGTTCTATCAACATTGGGAGGTTTTTCATAGATGCATATATTGGATGTGGGCACCTCAGGATCTGTTGTTCTTTGGCATTTTAATCACTTGTGGTTTTTTCATGATCTTTGTGTGCTCCTGAGAGAATTTTCATTGATTGTTGGTGAGAACCAAAATCATAACTCTGATAAACTTGCTATCATGGGATGGGGGAATATTACTAGTCCTCAACCCTGGAGAAAGAAATAAGGACCTCTAGGTGACTGAGCGAGTCAGACCAGGAATGAGTTCCCTAATTGTTTATCCAACTTCTAGTGGTCATTACTGAAGACAAATACATATAAGCCACACTAAAGATAATTGTGCTGTTGGCTATTTTTATACATTTGTTTATTATGCATATATGTAACAATAAAAATTAAATAAAAGGAGACTTAAAATTCAGAAGGTCTGAGGGAGGTACATGACAATAAATTCAAGTAGGCAAAAGAAACGAGAAATATTGTAGTTATATTTCAGTTAAAAATAATATATATATTTTTAAAGTAAATAAAAAGAAGTATCTAACAATATAAATAAAAAATGAAGAAATATACTTTCACAGTGTAATAACATTTTTTACCATTTTAATATTTATTGGAATATAGTCAAGAATGAAGTCATAAGAGAATTCTGATTGTGAGAAAACTCAAAAAAAAAAAAAGACAAGGATCTTGTGACCTAAATTTCTTCAAAAACACAAAATTATTTTTTAAATGTCTTTTTGAGCCACTCCAGATATAGTGGATATGAATGAGTTTACTGTAAATTATTACAACTAGGCTATCATTATGTTTTTATACCTCTATGGAAAAACATGTTTATTTATTTTTCCCATGTGTAGTTTGTCTGCCATGTGTGGCTTGTTCTTTTGTATCTTATACTTTAATCATGTGACTCCTTTAACTCTCAAAGCATAAACTGTCTAATGCTCTAAATAAAGTTGGCTATTGGGTGAGAATTTCATCCACCTCATAGATAGGCTCTTTTAAATATAGTATGAATATCAACTTACTATTAGTAATGGGACATAAACACACACACATGTACAGAGAGAGAGAAAGAGAAAGAGAGAGAGAGAGAGAGAGAGAGAGAGAGAGAGAGAGAGAGAGAGA
>NW_021620961.1:2453592-2476211 GCF_004785775.1 Grammomys surdaster
AGAGAGAGAGAGAGAGAGAGAGAGAGAGAGAGAGAGAGAGAGAGAGAAGGAGGAGAGGGGAATGAGGAGATGAGGAGGGGGAGGGGAAGGGGGAAAGACATATATCTATATGAATTTATTTGTCAAAAATAGAAATTTCTTTATTGTGAGCAGTATAGAAGCACAGTTGCATCTACTGTAGAGGCTGGGTTTAACCCAGAAACTGGAGTTAATATTGGGAAGTATTAGAGAGAGCCAGTTTCAAAGGAAGAAAAATGTATCTAAGTTTCAGCATCATTACAATACTCTAGGTGTTCCTTATTAGATGTAAGTAAGCTCTAATACATTCCTTGTTTAGTTACAACTGTCTGAAGGATACGCACCATTTTGTTTTTCATAATTATCACTTGACTTTCTATAGGGAAGAGAAGTAGTTGTGCTCAATATAAAATCAATATAAAATTCAGAATACATGTCTGACTTGTCTGGGAGTCATACTCTCCTGTGTGCTATTTAATCTTTGAAAGCGTACTTTATATAACAGTAATTCTCAGGCAAGCACAAGTTTACTTACATCGTGTGTTTGGGAATTATGATGGATGCTCCAATTCCAGAATGTGTGCACGTTAATTTCAAATCTAGGCTTTATTTTCACACAACTCTTTCAAATAAGAAGAACAATGGACATAAAATAGAAAATTTTGCTTCACAGTAATGTCTTACCTAGAGTGATGATGTCCCTTTCTTAATTAGCTAATATTTGGAAACTAATATTGATACTTTTCATATGCGAACTCTGCTCTTTAAAATAATTTAATTTTTACAGCCTTAAAAAATTAATGATGCATATTCATGTTTGTGTGTGTAAGGATACGCAAATGTGATTATAGTCACCCAAAGAAGGTAGAAAAACCAAACTGATCTTTTAAGACTGATGTGACAGTTGTTGGGCAAGATTCTCAGGTATTCTTCAAGAGTTGTACATACTTTTACCCACTCAATAATTGTTGGGCTGTGGAAGGGCATCTTGGTTTGTGAGTTGACATGGGCCTGGAACTTGGTCTAATCTCCAAAGACACAGGTAGAAGGCGTTACTAACAGGCCTCTGTCTCCAGAGATTTACATATTAATGAGTTATCTAAAGGCCTGAGGGCATAGCTAATTAAGTTATTCCCTCCTCTCTTCATCCCTATTTAAACCAGCTCCCCTGGATTTTCGGGGGGGGGTGGCGCACACACATCCGGATCCAACTACCATTATGGACAATAAAGCTTGGATCTCTTCTGGGCCTGCCACTGCCGCCAAGCTTCCAGTCTCTGGAACCTTAGACCTTCTCACATATGTGGCAACCTGCCAGCTGGAAAGCCCTGGGACTGTGTCCACCCCCACGGGCCACCTCCACAGTGGTCCCAGGATGCTTCCACTCAGGCCAAGGCCGGGGCCACCCCGGGAACGTTTTTTTCCACAAATCATCTTCCAGGTTTTCTAATAGATGTTTCAAAGGAGATAGACTTAGAAAATAATAAAAAAGAGAAAAGGGGGGACAGTGGTGGCACACCCTATTCCTAGTACTTGGGAGGCAAAGGCAGGCAGATCTCTAATTTAGAGGCCAACCTTGTATACAAAGAGGGCTTCAGGACAGCCAGGGTTACACAGAGAAACTCTGTCTTGAAAAACAAAAACAAAAACAAAAACAAAAAACCAAAAAACCAAAAAAACAAACCAAAAACAAAAAGACAAGCACAAAAAAAAAGAAAGAAAGAGAAAGAAAGAAAAAAGTAAAAAGAGGTTACATTTATTATGCATGAAAATAAAGCTATTTCAAAAGCAAAATGTATCACTTAACTTTCAAAATTATTAAAAAGAAAAATATCTATTTTATTATATATTATGATATAATCTATATAATAGGTAAAACTTGTTGGAAAGATGGAGATGATATATACTATAGATAGAAATACACCTGTGAGGTTTACAGAATATAAATGAAACAATTTCCTTCTGAATGGAAAATTACTAATGACCTACTAAGTAACATGTCTTTCAAGAAGGATTTATTTGAATGAGAAAATAAATGCTTGTACTTCAGATCTCATTTGTTCTCATGAACTTTGCACAGGTCTTTATAAGGTAAAATTGAAATGGTTGTTTTACAGCAATCTTTGTGATTATTGGTAATATGTTTGTTCCTTTAAGTATGACCATCTAAGTACTATGGTAGCTAGGAAACTGATCATTTAAGCAGCCACCAGTAGTGACATTGTTTAAATAATACTCCAGAAGTTTTGCAAGGCCATTTAAAAGCTTTCATCAAATGTGAACTATTCAATCTCAGGAACCTTTCAGTGTTTAATGTCTATACACTTCAGACAGGCAACAATTTAAAGCAGCCCTTAAGTCTATTTTATTTCATGATGGAAAAGTCAACTTTTTAAATGTTATGTATTTTTAGATACTATCACATAAAGAATACCATGGCCAGCAAACATTTCTTTAAGCTGAATGGATAGATACATGATAGATGATAGATAGATAGATAGATAGATAGATAGATAGATAGATAGATGATAGATAGATAGGTGGGTAGATGATAGATTAAATAAATAGAAAAATAAATAAGTAGATTAGTTAGATAAATGGTAGATGAATGAAGGGTTTGTTTTTCCCCCGTTTTTTGGCTCTACTATGAAACTAGGCCATAAACCATTGCTACCCATCCTAAGTGTAAGGTACTTTGCTTCTGCACCTGATCTGCCTATATGAGTTGCTCTGAGGCAAAAAGCTAGAAGCTACAGTCTCCAGTTTAGCACCTCATAGTAAAACAGCAGGAGGCTTGGTAAAGTAGCCTTTGTTCTATTTGACAGGAAAGGCTCTGCTCTAAGTTGAAGTCCCTGGAAGAAGGAGGGAAGCCTGTCTCTGCTATAGTTCTCAGCACTTATACTATTTTCAGAGTGTGTGATTATATGATAAAAAGTTCACTACAAATTTGCTCCTAAATTCAGGTCATAAACTGAATAAGAAGTTTATAACAGAGAATGTCTATGTACATATCCACTACGAGTAAATATCTGGCTAAACATTCATTATGTGTTACTAGTTTACAGGTCCATGGAGACCTAAAAACAGTAACTAAGTAGTCTTTGAAGTTTTGTATAGATGAGCCCAGTCAATATTTTTTCTCTTGTTCTTGCACCTGTGGTATATATCCTTAGCTCCTTCTTTATGACCTTTAGTAATTGGTTTTTATAACTTCTTGGAATGTACTCTATGTTTTAGAAGTCTGTTCGTTATCTCAGAAGCAATTAAGCAGTTCTGTCATGAAAAGGGTTTGAATGTCTTTTTATTTGAGTATAGGGTCTTTTTTCAGAAATACTTAAACTCTAACAATGGAGACATATTTATCTATATGCACAGGTAAATAGCTGATTGATATTCAGACACACACACATACACACACACACACACACACACACACACACACACATATATATATATATATATATATATATATGCATAGGAACATAAACTGGTACGGTCTATCATAATTAGGAGCAAATGATAATAGTGAAATATCAATTAGGTGGTCTTTATTCAGGATATAAGATTATACAGGTATTATTGAGAGAACATTGAAATAATTTTGGGTAAAGATTATGTTTAGTAGCACAGAGATTACATGGTATTTTAGCTTGTTTTCTTCTTGATGGAAATAGAAACCTTCCCAAAAGCAACACAGAACAAAGGGTCTTCTTCAACTTATGCTTGCAGTTCACAAACCATCAATGAAGTTGTAAGAGTCCCCAGATAAATAGAGTGCAAAAACAAAGGGCATTTTGTTCAGCAGAAATCCAGCATGCACAGGTCTACCATTCACCAAAATGGAGATGTAGAGTTGGGCTTGCAGGCTCAATTTAAAGCAGATTAGGGGAATTCCTAAAGGAGGGATAGGATAGGTTACCTTTAACTTGATTGGTAGGCTTGGTCTCTAGGGGTATGGGTCTCTTTAGGATTAGCTAAGCCTCTAGGGACATTCTGATGAGAACCTAGAAACTGTTGCTGACTGACCCTGACTGATTATTTTTGTCTCAGATCAGATGTCAAGGTAGCTTCTGATTGGCTACCCTTGGGCTGTGGTTTTTTCAATAACTGACTTGCCTGTACTTGTCCAGTTCTGGGAAACAGAAAGTTAGGTCTCGTCTTTTGAACTGCCAGTTTGGAGCCTACCATGGAGTCAGTCTGGCTTAGTTCTCACAGAGGAAAGTCATGAAAGGACGCTAGCAGAAACCATGGAGAAATGTGGCTTACTGGTTTGCTTCCTGGCTTAAGCTCAGCTACCTTTCTTGTATAATTGAAACACCTCATGATAGTGATATCCTCCGTGAACTAAGCACTCCCACATTAATTATCAGTCAAATAAATCTATCATTGAAGTGGCAACAAACAGATTTTATACAAGTCTTCAAGTGATGTTTTCTCTTCCCAAATAACTCTAGACTGTGACACGTATTCAATAAAATTCAAGACACTTACCATGCACAAAGTTCAATCTCCAGAACCATATAATAGTGAATACTAGAAAACCTGCATTCAGAAGGTAGATAAAGATGGGTCAGATGCTGAAGTCCAGCAGTGTCAATGCAGTCTGGCCTACTCTCACAAAACAAACAAGCAAACAAACAAACAACAAATTCAAACAGTAGACAAAATGAACAGGAATTTGATTTCTCTTATGGAGAAACATGAAATAGAATGGACATTGTATATAATGCTGCTTCATTAATTAGATTTTAGTTAATGTCAGTTGCCTTTATTCTACTATAGATAAGCATTTCTGTTGGTAAAGGAGCATAGTATTCCTTATTGTGTGGACTATTATATGTACAAGGAAGTTTTGTTTAAGTTTTCATTTAGTTTCTGCATTATCATTACAGTGCCAAGCTTATCTGCAAAGAGACTGAGCCTGCTCCTGAGAAAACAATCCACTAAAGATTTAATTAAAATATTTGTCACTGACCATTGATTAACCAAGGAAAATAACTCTAAGTAGATCTTTAAGAAGTGGTGTGTAACTTATTTATACATAGGTATTCTTATGAAACTTTACCACTTGTTGGAAAAATCTATATCAAATCCTATATGTAACCTAAGCATCTTCTCCATTCTAACCTTTAGCCAGCAAATATAAAATCAAATATTACTGCTTTCATTTCTCAGTAAATATGGCAACTCCTGTGAGGTTAGACATTTGTAATGAAAATTTCATGTTTGACCCCAGCTTTATCTCCATCACATCTAATACTCAAAGGTTATGCTTTGAGATGTTTTTTCATGTTCTGTTTTGAACAGACTTGCCTTCTATCATCCTTTTTTTAATTTGCTTTTTCAAGTACCAGCATTTTACTATCAACTGTGTCAGCATTGGATGGCTTGAAATGCTAGCTCTTAAATGTCAGGCCTTGTAAAACTTGCTTGGAGAAGACCTGGCTCAATAAAACTGTGTCAGTGTTTAATAAGTTCTACATGATAAGGATAAAAATTTAAAGGACAGTTTTTTTCTTCTTTTTTTTTCTTTTGCTTTTTTTTCCTTTTTCTATTGTAATGTCAGCACTGCGAGGAAGCAAGCAAAGCATATTATCCCAGAACATTAGTGATTACTTAAGTGTAGCCCTTGTTTTGTTGGCATAATATCATTATTTTTTAAATTATTGCTCTTCCAATTTTAGTAGGAAAAGCAAAAGAGACACAAACAATGTTTAATTAATTATCCAGCTTTGCAGTGCAGGATTTTTTGTTTTGCCCGTGGACTGCAGGAGGCTTGTCAGATAGATGTTCAGCACCTGAAGGGCTGTTTGCTAACAGTGATCAGTGCCTGTCAGTACATGCTAGCAAGGGGAGGGATAGAGAGTGATGCACATAGAGATAATAAGTATGCTTGTCAAAACATCTGTCATGCAGGAGGAGCTTCTCAATGAGAAAGGTGTTTACTGTGATCTCGATACATCTCACTACTTAATTTTATTCAAGTATCTTTTTTTCTTTGTATGAAAGACACAAAATGAGTTACTGAAATAGATTAGCCAAATAAGGAGTGTGATACAAATTATGATCAGAAATTTAAAAAAAGTATCTCTGAATATTGTCATATTAACTAGTAGTAATTTGAGAAGAAAGAATGCTACTCTAAAGATATTTTATAACAGGAATTGAAATAACAGCATTAAAGTTTCTTTAATATTCTCTTCTCCTTATTGTGAGGTTAGATATTTGTAATGAAACGTTAGATATTTGTATTTCTGTTTGATCCCAGCTTTATCTCCATCATACCTAATACACAATGTTATGCTTGAGATATTTTTCATGTTCTGTCTTGAACAGACTTGTCTTCTATCATCCTTAATGAAAGAAAGTCTCACTCTGTCTTACATTCCTTTGTCTGTAGCATCTGAAAGATTTAAATACCTCTTAACATATAAGAGAAATCAACTATGAAAAATAAATAGAAATTATTGTTACTTTTTAAGAAAAGATTGGTTGTTGTGAGTGTCCTTCATTCATTTAAGAGCTTACACATTTCAGATTAATTTTGGCAGCCTATTTTCTCCCATACCTCTCTCCTGCCTCTGTCCAACCACTCTTCTTCCTTCTACATGTAAGAAAAAGTAGAATTTATTCTTTCACATCTAGTTTATTTCAGTAAATCTGATGACTTGTAGTTTTATCAGTTTTCTTAGAAATTATATAATTCTATTTGTTTTTACTGAATAATGTTCTATGTATATAAAATATGTATTTATTTTATATATTACATTATATATAATGCATATATATATGAATATATATATGGAGAGAATACAGAGAGAATTTATTAATTCATTCTTAATGGTCATTTAATTTGTTAATATATCTAAGTTATTTGAATAATACCACTGTAAGAATGATGAGTCAGTATCTCTGCGGGACACTGATTCAGATTAATTTGTGCCCAAATATGCTTTAGATGATTTATTGGGTATTAAATTTTATTTTTAGCTTTTGAAGAACTACAATATTGACTGTTCCACAAGCATTATAGAAAAATTCCACTGGCCCAGGATTTTCAGCAACATCTGCTATTTTATTTCTCAGTGAATCTCTCAGTAGATTAATAGGGAATATTAATGTACTTTTAATTTACAATCACTTGACATGTGAAGAATATGGTATATTCAGTATTTGGATATTGTTGTTTTAATTTTATTTACTGCTACAGAATGCATTATTGACACTTAAGTTTTTTATTTCACTGTATATTCTAGATATCAATCCACAGTCAGAGATACAGCAAGACAAGGCTTTCTTTCATTATGTAGCCTGATAAGTCATTTGTTTTTGATTTTGTTGTACTGTAATTTTAAGATTTTAAAATTAATTTAATTTTTCAGTTATATCTACTTTTTCCTGGTTTTGGGGGATGCTTTTTAGAATATTTCTTCCCATACTCATTACTCTTTTCTATAAAATATATTGTTAGTTCTTATGCTAATGTCTTTATGCATCCTCTATTGATTTTAAGGAAGGTTGAGAGTATATAATTTCATTTGTCTTTTTTAATTCTGTTTTTTTCACTAGCATTTGTTGAAAGACATCTTAATCTAATTCTAATCTCTGTTACTAGAAACTGTCAAGTATCAAGTTTTTATTCCAACCCTGTACCACCTACCTGAAAGCCCTACACTTTTCTGAAATTTTGATGACTCTTTCTTTTTCTTCCATGTTAAAGCTTCAGAATTGCAAAAATTGAGGCCTTTATTTCTAAAATTCAAGTTAGCATCTACTAATAAAAGACATTTACACAAGTATTTAAGTAGGAATGCTGAGTGAAAAAAGAGAAAAAACTTTAAAACTGTTGTTAATTCTCCCTTTTGAAGGTATTATTTCTTACCTAAAGGTTTTGATTTTGGCTGGTCCATATGAGATGTTTTAATGTTAACACTTGCATATATGATGATATTATCACTATTCAATAGAGGCATCCATGTCTAGGAAAAACAGTCTCTGAACATGTCTGGCCCTTAATTTCTACTTCTTGAATGATTCACCTTGAGAGTTAGGTGAAAAATATATTATTAGAAACATTTAAATCAAACTACTTTTAGATTTTATCTTACACTTGTCAAAATTGCCGAAATCAATACAACAAATGATAGCTTATGCTGGCGAAAATGTGGATTAATGGGAACACAGGTCCATTGCTAGTGGGAAGCCAAACTTGTTAGTCCACTATGGAAATCAGTATGGGAGGTTCCTCAGGATGATGGGAATTGATCTAACACAATATCCAGCTATATTACTCATGGATATATTCCCAAAGAACATTTCCTACTATTGATGTATTTGTTTAACCATGGTTATTACTGCTTTATTTCTAAGCCAGAAATTAAAAACAGACTATATGTCTGTCAGTGAATGAGAATGGATAAAGGAACTGTGGTGCATTTATAAAACTGAATGTTATTTAGTTGACAAAAATATCTAAATCATCAAATTCACAGATAAATGAATGGAGCTAGTAAGCGTCATCTTGAGTGAGTTAACCCAAACTCCAAAAGACAAATATGGTATATACTTGCATGTATGTGGATGTTAGCTGTAATGACTACAGAATGTATGGAACCACAGAGGTGAGGTACAGAATAGGAAACCATAGGGCAGAGGGTTGAATGACCCTAGGAGAAAATAGAATAGAGAGTTACATAAAGATAGATAAAGGGGGACTGGAATTGACAGAAAAATTGGGAGGGCAGGTAAACCGAGGAAGAATGGGAATACAGGAAAGGACAGCTAAAACTAAGATACATTATAAGATTCAAAGTCATGGAAACTTAGAATGGTAGAAGCTTCCTTAAAATTACACATATATGAATGCAATTTAAAAAAAGGAACACAGAAACCAAATTGGACATCTTTCATCATTAAATAAGCCTCATGTTCAGGGAATGGGTTTTATCTTGTTGAGTTATTGGACAAAGGGGCCCAATGGGAACCCATAAACAATTCAATCTATTGTAACTTCACTCTTTAAACTGATGATAAGGACCTATTGTTGTAGCAACATCTACTCAGCATGGAGAATATGGAGAATTCAAGCAGGTGTCTATCTTGAACCTTCACCCTCACTGAATAGTGTTCATGGTGTCATAAGTTACTCTGCATGCTGCTGGCAGAGAAAACTAGATAACAACTCAGCTACAAATCCTTCCATCTACAGTAGTGACCAGCCTGCAAGTTATACTAATGCAATAGTGACACAAAACTTGTGGAGTAGCCTATCAATATCTCCTTGGATGCAAAGCCTGCTCTATGCAAAGGAAACCCTTGCAGACACTGCTCAAGTGCCAAGCACCAGAGACCAGATAGGCCAGAAACCTAGGAGAAAACCAAGCACTACTGTTCTGCTAAAGGTAAAAATAAAACAACTAATATAGACATTTTGCTAAACTCATAGATCAGGGCCCTTTTCAGCCATCAGCAGAGAAGCTTTTCCTGAGTACAGAGTGCAGGAAAATGTGAAGGAAGTAAGAGAACTTAGAAATCTAATCCTTTTTTTTTTTATTGGATGATTTATTTACATTTCCTATGTTGTCCCCTTACCCCATCCCCCACCACTCCCTCGGAACCCCCAATCCCCTCGCCCCTCCTCCTTCTTCTCTGTGGATGTAACCTCTATCTACCCCCCACCCACTTCCACCTCCCCACCCTCAAAATTCCCACCCCCTGGGGCATCCAGCCTTCATGAGGTCAAGGTTCTCTTCTTCCACCTATGCCCAACAGGGCCCTCCACTTTTACAGATTCAGCTGAAGCCCTGGATCCCCCCCTAAGTGCTCCCAGGCTGGTGGTTTAGACCCTGGGAGCTGTGGTTGGTTGGTATTGTTGCTCTCCTCATGGTGCCACAAACCCTTTCAGCTCCTTCAGTCTTCACTCTAACTCCTCTATTGAGAACCCCATGATCAGTTCAATGGCTAGTTGTGAGCATCTGCCTCTGAATATGTCTGACTCTTGAAGGCCTCTGAGGAGATATCCATATCAGGCTCTTATCAGCATGCACTTCCTGTCTTCCACATCAGCATCTACCTTTGGTGATTGCACATGGGATAGATACTCAGGTGGAGTGGTCTTGAGACGGCCCCTCCTTCAGTTTCTGTCCCTCACTTTGTCTCCATATTTGCTCCCTTGAGTATTTTGTTGCTCCTTCTAAGAAGGACCGAATCACCCTCACTTGGTCTTCCTTCTTTATGGGCTTCATGTGGCCTGTGAGTTGCATCTTGGGCATTTCAAGGTTCTAGGCTAATATCCAATAATCAGTGAGTGAATATTATGTGTGTTCTTTTGTGATTGGCTTACCTCGCTCAGGATGATAATTTCTAGTTCCATCCATTTACCTAGGAACCTCTCGAATTCAAATGGGATGTTTTAAAGAATCCTGCAGAAGAGGAGGTAGAAACAAGGTAAAATCAGAATAGCTAAAGAAAGAAAACAAGCAAACAAACAACAAAAAATACTCTTTAAAAAAACAATATAAAAAAACAAACAAACACAAAAAATAAACAAGCAAAAGCAAAGTTTTCTAAACACAGCCAGAACAATGAACACATGAACTCACAGAGCCTGTGGCAACACGTATAAGGGCAGCTGAGAGCAGATGATTTGTTTCAGAGCTATAGTCTTTAAAAGAAAATCTTGATAGATGACTTTATAAAGCTATGAAGATAAAGCTCAGGTATTTATGCATACTCTTGCATGTTTGAAATGCCAGGATCATCAGTCAATCAACAAGCAAAGCTGTAGAAACAAAGTGGTGTTAGTCCAGAAACATGCTATATCTGATATAAACCTCATATGGAAGACAGGCACTACACAAGCACTTTGGAAGACAGATAATTCTCTTATCAGATACAGAGCTATAGAATTTGCCATTTGCCTTGATTGATTTGGGACTTGATTATTTACCTTTCTGTTCTTGCTCTCATTTGTTTTTGCAAAAATTGGCATTTTGCATTTGGAATGTAAATTTTCCCATTGTTCCATCTATATCGTAATTATGTAACTCATGATATCTAAAAGTTATTTTAAGGACTACACAAAGTATTTCAGAATATATGTACTAGAAAACCTCTGGACAAGACCTCCCCTATTAATTCAGAAGTTCCATGTTGACAAAATATACATTTCAAAAGGTGTTATATATATAATGTCTATCTTTCTATGTCTCTATCATCTATCTATCCATCTATCTATCCATCCTTATTCTATCATCTATCTAATGATTCTTATAGATGTGCCAGTCTGATCGGAGACTCTACACTTGAGCACTATCGAACTATTAAAGACTACACGTGCTACTGGAATTAATTTTGGTACATTTTGTATTATGAGATGGCCGTGAACCTATGGAAAATATGTGAAATATTATAACTTAATGGACATATTTGTTTAAAAAGCTGCAAGGAGAAGAATTTGAGTACTAATTTCATTTGTTGTTATAAGATTTAAAATTTTATTTACACTAATATAATTATTCTTGTGTTTATATGTGTTTATGGATATGTATATGCACATTTCATAGTGCAACTGTAGAGATCAGAGGACAAACACCGAGTTCTGTTTTCCTTCTACCATTTACTCTTCCAAATCAAATTCAGATACTCAGAGTATTAGCAAATAACTTTATCTGCTGAATCATTTTGTCAACACTACCTGGACTTAGAAATATCCTGTAAAAAAAATCTCCTGTCATGTGTTTCACATATTTTCTACACTGGGTTACTCCACTGAAAATTTCAGTTACCATCATCTTATAGGATGTCTTTTTTAATATACATACAAAAGAAACAGTGAGGTTATCTCTAGATTTTATTGCTCTCCATTTCGTGATTGTAGGTGCAATACAGCATCAAAATCCTGCCAGCTTGTCTTTCTACCATAGCAGATTGTATTACCAAACTATGAGACAAAATAATTCACTTTCTAAATTGCTAAGGTAACATATTTTTACCACAGCAATAAAAATATATGTACAATATCTTTAAAAACATTACATCCCATTCTGTTGAGTGTATGCTTAGAATGTATTTGAATAAATCATTCCACCAAAATCCTATGCTTCAGTAGGAAACCAGGAAATCAGGAGCTCAGGATGAAATTTGCAGAAAATTCCCCATTATTAAAACTTAGGTAATCTGTGAAATTATCAATTTCTTTTCTATATACTAACAAACACCAAAAAAAGGAAAGAAAGAAGGAAAGAAAGAAAGAAAGGAAGAAAGAAAGAAAGAAAGAAAGAAAGAAAGAAAGAAAGAAAGGAGGAAAGAAAGCGAGCAAGGTAAAAGAGCTTCAGTGTCATATGTAAATAAATGCTGCAAGATCACATGGCTAAAATTTCCATTCATGTCACGAAAAAAAGCAGTGCCTTGGAATTTTAGCAGTGTTGATAGTGAAAGCCATTGATTAAAGCTTTCAGTAGAGTAAAAATGAAATATATTGCCTCTTAAAGGTGTTTTAAATCTTAAGTTTGTTCTCTTCTCTGCCCTGTTGATTCTATTATTATTTTTACTGTTCTTTGCTATAGTGATTTCTGGAAGTATGTCACTTGTTTGGTCATAGCATAAAGATATGGACCAGTTTATGGAGTCCAGACATAAAGGCCAATTCACAGAACATAAAAAAAGTTTTATTTAGTCTATTTCATAAATATATCATAGTGCAAAAAATTCTGAAGAAGTGATAGTTTAAAAATATATGATTCTACACTGACCTGAACTAGGAAGATATAAGGATAATTTCCAAGCAGTTAGCTCTGTTTTTAAGTCTTGTTCTTAATACAAATTAACAGCAGTTATAGCTAAGACATAAACAAAATGTTTACTTCTGTTTAAGTAGCATATTCTTAATTGGATTAGTGGTTCTTAAACTTCTGATCTTGTACAATGCTTTAAATACTTAGTAATTCAATATTTTATAGAATTTTAAGAAAAACAATGTGTACTAGACATTGAAGCCATCATATTCTTTACAACTTTATTTTGTTTTGTCTCTTTTGTCATTGATATTTTAATAGAATTAGAGTACTCATTTATTCTTTACCTAACTTACAATATCAAACACCAGATCATTGCATCAGAGTTCAGGCATCCTTGGATCTCTTTGATTGCAAGCTTTTCTTTCACATCATCACCAATAACATTTCACACAGTAGTTTCTAGGTAACACAGGACTTAGGATACATAAAAAAGATTCTCTTTTATAACCTATATACCCTTTGTTATTTTTATTACAGGAAAGATGAAACACCTTTAATTAGGATCAGAGAAGAAAATCCTTGTTATGTAACATAAAGACTAGAGTTCAGATCAACAGTGCTCTTTCAAACATCTAGTGGAGAGATATCTATCTGTGGCCCAGTCCTAGGGAGACTAGACAGATAGGTCCTTGGAATTAATTTGCGATGTCATGCAGCCAATCTGAGAGTTATAGGTTTTATGAAAGACATCACCAAAAAAAAAAAAAAGCTCTCTAGGGAATAAAAAATGATGTCTGACTTTGAACTTTGATCTCAACACACGTGGAGATGCACACACAACATACCTAATAATAATTGTGAAAATTTTAATGTTGCTTAACTACAGTGGGCTGTAATAAACTCTAAGTAAAAGGGATTAATAATGCAATGCTCTTAAAATAATATCTTCTGAAAATATACTGTGACCCATAATCTTTCTCTACTGTTCCGTAAAGCTCTTTCTGTTTAATTTCCCCTGGGTTTGGAAAACTTGCATATGTTTTACAGTGGCTCAGCATCAGTATTTGCAAGAACATAGTTTTTTTCTAGAATAAACTCAGTGACAGAGTTCCACTTGAACCTGAATTTGGAACATCACACAAAGTAGAAATAGTTTTAAAAACTGGGTTATTAATGAGTAACTTTTAGGAACTGTAATTCAGGAAATTAATTGTAAGAATTTAATAACATTTGAAAATGTGAATCTCTCTGTCTCTCTGTATCTGTCTCTTTGTCTCTCTGTCTCTGCCTCTGTCTCTCTGTGACTCTGACTCTGTCTCTGTCTCTGTCTCTCCCTCTCTCTCTCTTTGGGGGTGGGTATGCATCTGCCTGTGTGTGTGTGTGTGTGTGTGTGTGTGTGTGTGTGTGTGTGTGTCTGTGTCTGTGTCTGTGTCTGTGTCTGTGTTTATCTGTGGATACAGTACCTGATGAGTCCAGAAGTTGTTAGATACACTGAGTTTAAAACGTTTCTGTGCTGTCCACCTTGGGTGATAGAAATTGGACTCAGTTTGTTTCTTGATTGCTTTGACAGTTCACAGTAATATACATTGCTTCTGAAATCATTTTTATTGATTATTTTATTTACATTTCAAATGTTGTCCTCTTCCCATTCTCCCTTTCTCAAACCCACATCACATCCCCCTTTCCCTATACCTCTATGAGGTTGCTCCTCCACTCACTCACTCCTGCCTCACTGCTCTAGGATCCCTCTACTCTAGGGCATCAAGCCTCCACACATCCCAGGGCCTTCCCTCCAACTGATCCTAGATAAGGCCATCCTCTGCTATATATGTACCTGGAGCCATGGATCCCTCCATGCATACTCTTTGGTTGGTGGTTTAGTTCCTAGGATCTCTGGACCCTCTAGTTAGTTGATATTGTTGTTCTTCCTATGAGGTTACAATCCCATTCAGCTCCTTCAGTCACTTCCATTGGGTTCCCAAGGCTCTGAATATCTCCATGTATATTAATAAGGTGCTGGCAGAGACTCTCAGGGGACAGCTATACAAAGCTCCTGTCAGCAAGTGCTTCTTGGCATAGGCAATAGTGTCTGGATTTGGTTCTGCAGGTAAGATGAATTCTTGGGCGAGGGAAGACGGTTCTTGGATGGACTTTCCTTCAACCTCTGCTCCATTTTTTTCCCCCTGAGTTTCCTTTAGACTAAAACAATTCTGTGTTAAAATTTTTTTAGATGCGTCAGTGGCCTCATCCCTCAACTGAGGGCCATGTCTATCCACTGGAAGTGGTCTCTACAGGTTCTACCTCACCTATGTTGGCTAATTTGACTGGGTCCTTGGAACTTCCCCCTTTCATGGTGCCTGAGACTTTCTCATGGCTACTCTCAGTTCCTCACCACCATTGCTACATATTTCTATTCATTTTTCTGACCCTCTGTACTTCTATCCTGTCTTTTCTCATATCTGATCTTGCCCCCCTTTTCCCTCCCCTTTCTCTCTTCCTCCCAGGTCGTTCCTTCCCTCTAGTTCCTGTGATTATTTTGTTCCCCTCTAAGTAAGACTGAAACATCCACACTTTGATCTTCCTTCTTCTTACGCTTCATGTGGTCTGTGAATTGAATCATGGGTATTGTGAGCTTTTGGGCTAATATCCATTTATCAGTGAGTACATACAATTAATGTCCTTTTGGGTCTGGGTTGCCTCACTCAAGATTATATTGTCTAGTTCCATTCATTTGCCTGCAAAACTCATGATATCCTCGTTCTTTTTTGTTTGTTTGTTTGTTTGTTTGTTTGTTTTTTCGAGACAAGGTTTCTCTGTGTAGTCCTGGCTGTCCTGGAACTCACTCTGTAGACCAGGCTGATCTCGAACTCAGAAATCCGCCTGACTCTGCCTCCCAAGTGCTGGGATTAAAGGCGTGTGCCACTACCGCCCGGCTGATATCCTCGTTCTTAATAGTTGAGTAGTATTCCATCATGTAGATGAACCACACTTTCTGTATCCATTCTTCCGTTGTGGGACATCTGGGTTATTTCCAGTTTCTGGGTATCAGATAAGACCACTATGAACATAGTGGAGCACATGCCCCTGTGATATTTGCCCAAGAGTGGTATAGCTGAGTCTTCAGGTAGATCTATTAACATTTTTCTGAGGAACCTCCAGATTGATTTCCAGAGTGGTTGTACCAGTTTGCAATCCCACGAGCAGTGGAGGAATGTTCCTCTTTTTCCACATCCTTGCCAACAGGATCTGCTCCCTGGTGCAGGTGTGAACTGGAAGGAACGTGTGGACTCTGATTATTTGGGAGAGAAGAAAAGAGAAGAAAGTGCTTCTAACCACTGACCAATCTCTCTCCAGCCCAAACTATTTATTAATGTTAAGAAATCTATTCATTAGGTAATTAATTTAGTACAATAAACTTGGTTCAGAAATACTAGAAAATGAACTTGAATATTAACCATTCATCAAAAGATCATGTTGTGTTCCCTTGGACAAGAAAACACAGTTGTTTCTGTTTTTAATTCCTTTCAGCGTTAATTTTTCATAATGTACTGCTTATTAATATTAGTCACAATATTTTAGCTTCTTATACTCCTCATGGTGTTAAGATAATGTACCTTATATTTTATACATTGCCAAAAAACTCTGCTGAGCATAATTTATGGATGATAGGTTTATATTTTATGATTGACTATTCATCCATTGATTTTATTTTGCTCTAGCAATCTTGTAAGTTTTGTTGTTATATATTTGTGTTTAACATGCTGATAGAAGTATTTCCTTTATTTTTTTAAACTTGAGATTAAGTGACCTGCTTCAGAGTTGAGAGGAGATGATAACTTTACATTGATTGCAGGCTTTTCAAAAGGCAGAAGCTTATGATGTAATGATACAGTCTCACTGAATTACTAAGGTAAAGATGAATTAGACCTCGTTGACAAGACCTGAACCATGCCTTCCAGCTTTGTGAGAATGCCTATAATGGAATGAACTGTGAAGAAGGAATTATAATTCTATCTCTAAATATACCATGAACTTTGTATGGAAATCCTAGAAAGGAGAAATATAGGATTCAAAAGTATCAATCAAGTTTTTCTCATTGCTTTATAACTATAAAGGGACAGAGGATGGTCTTGTCTGACATCAGTGGGAGGAGAGACCCTTGGTCCTGTGAAGGCACAATGCCCCATTGTAGGGGAACACCAGGGCAGGGAAGTGGGAATGGGTAGGTTGGTGGGGGAACATCCTCATAGAAGCAGGGAGGCTGGGATAGGGGTTTTGCAGAGGGGAAACTGGGAAAGAGGAAAACTATTGAAATGTAAATAAATAAAACATCCAATAAAAATTGAAAAAAAATCTAAATTTAAATAAAACTTTATGCTTATCTCCATAATGTTGTTCATCAATATTGTTGTGAGTTAAATTTATCTATTTCAGAATTGTATTAAATATTTTATTTTTATGTGTATGGGAGTTTTGGCTCTATGCATGTTGGTACTCGATGCATGTTGGTACTGTGGTCCCCGCAAGACAGTATCCTTTTCCCTGCAACAGGACTGGCTACAGAAAATAGAACCTGGATCTACTGCAAGAGAAGCCAGTGATTTCAACCACTGAGCAGTTTCCAGCAGCAGCAGCACTATTGTAAACACACATTTATTTACACCAGAAGCATTTTAGTCATTTATCCAAAATGTTTTCATTTAAGTGACTGTTTTCTACCACACACAGACACAGACCCATACAAGCACACACACACACACACAAAGATATATAAACACACAGACACAAAGAGTGAAAAAGAAAGACAGACAGGCAGACACAAACATGCACACACAATTGAACACATACACACACAAATGAACACATAGAACGTAAAAACAAACACAAACTTGCAGACATAGAGAGTGCAATGGTTATCTCTTTGTTTATTTTAAGACAGGATTTCTTTGTATTGCCCTAAATGTCCTGAAATTCACTAGGTAGATCATGTAAACTTTCAGTTACTTGCTTTTAACAATTTCAAACATATAATATATGCATGCTAATGGTGATTGCCCCAAATCCCCCAACTTGTTTGTGCTCTATAACTCATGACCTTTGTTGTTGTAAATGTTGTTATTTGAGAAGCATTAAATTTAACCAGGGCCTTCTGTGGTAATATTGGGTTTCAAACTTTCTTCTGAAATCTGATCATCTCTCAGTGCTCTGCAAATAAAAATAATGTCTCCTTCTCCCAAAGAACCCATTTCTAACCAGTAGTTCAGTATGGAGTAAGGCAGTAGCCCTCTAAAGCTTCTGTAAGATCTGCGATTAACTATTGATGGGCCCAAATTTATAACCTTTTCATGGTTTTACATTGCCTTAACTCAGAAAAGTATAGGAGGTAGGAGTTAATCAAAAGAAATGCCTTGTGTTGTCAGTATCTTTGAGATTATCAACCAAATTTTGATGGTACAATCCTCTTGCTTGCAGAAGAAATCCCTTTACAAGGTTTTCATTTAGGAAATTCTTCTATGGGAAATAAGATGTATTTATATGCAAGTTGATCATTAAAGAGAGGACCTTGAAGTGAAAGCCCAATGGTCACACTGAACACTAGTTTTCTAAAATAATTTTCCTAATAATTTTACCTCCCAGTGCCTTCTCCCTTCTTTCTTTGCACCATAGCAGTTCAGACCTCATACATCTCTCTGCTTTGATAATTCTCTTAGCTTTATTGGATGACATTTTCTCCTAAGATCTATATTATTCTTAACTTTTGGTGGTGGAGAATTTTCTTTGGTGTTTTCCAACATTAAAAATAACTGTTACCATGTCACTTCAAACAAAAACAAGAAAGTGTAATGAAATTTTTCTCTATGATATTCTTGCAAGAATATTAAAAATAGAAATGATTGGAAGCCCTTCGTGTATACCTGAGGACTATGAAGATTTTGTTAACTTTCTCTGGAAATTTTAGAATACTCATAATTTTTGCCTGATTTTTGATATTAGCTAAGGACTATTCAAGTGGAGTTAGAGTGTGATTCATGGTATCATCCAAACACTTGCACTTACACTGTCTACTTTGTCCTTTACAAACATAACCTAAGTCATCATGCCTGGATGATGACTTATATACTATAATTATGTGGCAACAAGACAAACAAGAGACACAAACCAATTAGAGAAATAACTTTGTATTTCCCAATGTAGTGGCTCAAGTGTGAGATAATTTTCCTTATCAATATTTTCAGAATCAGTCATTTTTCTTTTATTTTTTCTGTATTGCCTTTTACTACCTGACCTGTTCCTCTCTTCTAGTAATATTCTCCAACAGTCAAGATAGAATGAAATAAGTATACCCATAAAACATGAAATTTAGAATCTAGTGCCAATGATATAATTCTTCTCTACTTTGCTCTCATAAAGCTACAAATTTTCATGAAGGTCTTCCCAATGTACTATTTTAGAGATGATTATACATTCTAATGAAATAAGTAGTCATCTGAGAAAAATAAAAGTAACTCTTTTCCTCAACTCTTTCTTGACCTTTTGCTTGGAATATCCATTACTGGCTGAAAGTCATTGAATATATGCATGAAAGACTAACTCTTGATCATGAGTGTGGTAAAGCGTTGTAATATATGAACCTTTGTTTTTGAATCTCATTTTCAACACAGTTACAATGGCTACTAAATTTCTTTTGTAACCGTAAGAAACAAATATATATTAATCTTGTTAAAAAATCTCTCCATCCCCTCATATCCACCCTCTCCCCCCCCAAAAAAAACCCACCAAACCACACACAAGCAGGTACACACTCAAACAAGCAAGCAAGCGAAGCATAGAAAAGCATCTCATTATGGAAGCTATAGTCACAGTGTGTCCCAGGGTATATCCCTCTGTCCACACATCTTCAACTGCAAATGTTCATTGCAATGAGCCATCACTCTGGTTCAGGATTTCTAGCTTTTCTGACACTATCACTATTGGATACTCACTTGGACTCTTCTCAATTGTCCTATTGTTGCCATGTCATGGAGAACCTGCAGCTTTGAATCAGCTTACTTGCCCTTCTCTGATTTCTAGCCATTCCCAAATGATATGGATATTTGGGTGAGTCAACTCAGAAGCCTATCTGGGACTGAGTGGTAGCTGAATTTATCAGTCCATGGCTCTCCCTTATCAGTACCATGCAGTGAACTTTCCAGTACTGCTCTGAATAGGGCACCCAATGCTTCAGTTAGCAGGAGGCAGGAGCAGATCTCCTGTTCTCATGCCCTCAAGGGCAATTCATCTGTACACATGCATCCATAGCCACCTCCACTGTGCTACCCAGTCAACTCATTTTTTCCAGGTGTTGCACACTAGGAGGGACAAGGGTAGCTCTTCCTCCATTATGACTCTGTGCAGGTGACTGTTGAAGTCAGCTCTCCTATTCTCATGCCCTTGGGACCAGGTCAACTTACAACCCTGCTACCAAGACTAGCTTCACTAAGGTGCCCATGCAAGGTGATGAGTCTACTTTCCAAAATGCTGTACATATTATTTAATTGAGTTTAGTGGCCAAAAACTGTGTGACTCAGTCACATAGTAAAGCACATATGCATTATGTATAAGAGATTTCTAATAAAGGAAAGAGATGAACGCAGATCTGTATTGCTTTCAGCAGAAAGCATTTTATTTTCATTTTATTCTTATCTGGGCAGAAAATGCAGATGTCTAATAGAGTACATAGAAAAGAATGTATATAATAGTAAACAAAAAATTAATTTATGTATATAATTTTGTCTTTAAAAGATAAGTTTTAGTAGAATCTAGTTTGAAAAGATGTAACTTTGACAAGTTAGCATTTTTGTTTCTTCAAGGTTTATGTATTAATAATTTATAAAAACATACCTTACATAAATGTTCACCATTTAGAGTGATGAAATATATAGTTTGAATAGACACCAGTTTACTATTATACATTGATTGCATCTAAAATGGTGGCTTTAATTCGCCATAAGTTTGGAACAGTGCTTGCTTGTGAATATATTATAAATTGTGTGTCTGTGTGTGTGTATGTGTGTGTATGTGTGTGTATGTGTGTATGTATGCATGTGTTAGTGTGTGTGTGGACATGTAAGTGTGTGTGTGTGTATGTTTGTGCGTGTGTGTATATGTGTGTATGGACATGTTAGTGTGTGTGTGTGGACATATTAGTGTTTGTGTGTGTGGACATGTTAGTGTTTGTGTGTATGTACTTGTTAGTGTGTGTGTATGGATATGTTAGTGTGTATGGGCATGTATATGTACATGTTAGTGTGTGTGTTTGTATGTGTGTATGTGTGTGTGTATGGACTTGTTAATGTGTGTGTGTATACATGTGTGTTTATGTGTGTGCATGTGCTTTTACATGTACATGTTAGTGTGTATGTGTGTTTGTGTGTGTGTGGACTTATTAGTGTGTCTATGTGTGTGCATGTGCATATACATGTTAGTGTGTGTGTGTTTTATCATAAATTACACACCTATATGCATTATACTTCATAGTATAAGGATTGCACTGGGGTTTGCTAAGCCATCAGACCAGGAAGGGTCTGCATAATAGACCTCTTAAAACTCCAGGAGATGCAGTCATCTTATTTCGATACATGGTTATGATGCTTTTGGACATGGTTTGGAGAGATGAGGGTGGCATCCTGAGGCATGGCATGCCTGATGAATTCCCTTGTGTGGTAAAGAAAACACTTTTGAAATGAAACTAGAAAGAGTTCCAGCCAAAATGAAGCTGAGAGGTCAGGAATATAATATTCTGGGAGTGATATCACAATCCCTCTTATTACAAAGAGAGCATGTTTTGGAAGTATGGGCCAGGATAATAACTGTAAATATTCATATCAAATTCTCCATAGTCCCCGAAAAAACAAGAATAATGTTTGTGAAAATTGTATTATTTCAGGCCAGGGATTCTATCTAATGTCAGACAGAGCCAGAGTTTTGCATGCGGCTGTCAAAGTGTTAATTGGTATATTGGCAGATTTGAGGGGGAGAGCTATACATAAAAAAAAAAGACACAATAAAAATAAATAAATAAATGGTGGCTTTCCAGGATCCAGCATGAAAGGCTTTTGTGTTGATTTGGTTTTTGTCTTTTTATTATTTATTTTGCTATAATAGAGTTGCCTTCTGTGAGAAGGATGCATATGTGTTTTAGCCAGAGCAAATGTCTGCTTGTTTTAGAAAATTTTGCAGCAGTGTCTGGTGCCCAATTTCAGAAGCTGAGTTACAAAATGAACAATCTAAAGACAATAACCTCTGTGGCCATTTGGATTCAAAACCAGTCATGCTCTGAATTTCTGGCCTGGCATGGTTCATAAACAAGTACTTGGCAACATGGAGTCATTGAATATTCTGGGGACACTGATTAACTTCATAGAGAAGGATGTGTGAAAAAGCTCTGGTGTTTATGCTAATATTAGGATTTTAAACCTAAACTATTAACTTGAGAATTTTTGTATTTAAGAAGCTTGGGAAGAATCAAGTTCAAATGATTATTTGAGTAAATGGGTAACTAACTCCAGGCACTTTTCTTTGTTTGTTTTTCTGAACTCTAAAATATATGGGTGATTACTATAGTTTCCTCATGCTGGTGTAAGGAATGAGCACATATTTAGCTATTTAAAGCTTCCCATATGATTGTCTTTTGAATATGGTGGTTAGAATTTTTCGATGATTGGACAGATTCCAATTTGTTTTCTCTGGAAACTAGGTTACAATCCAATTATTTACCTTGCAGTGTCTACTGCTCTAGATCAAACTGTAATCCTAGTGTTTCATTACATTCCTGCTCCCTACTGCAAATTCTAAGCCAGCACTGTGGAAATTCCAGGTACATAG
>NW_021620961.1:2476221-2531373 GCF_004785775.1 Grammomys surdaster
CCTACTGCAAATTCTAAGCCAGCACTGTGGAAATTCCAGGTACATAGATGCAGAATGTGGGAAGGAGGAAAGGAGACAGGGATACAGAAGTGCATTTGTTATCTATATGGCTAGGCATCTGTCTATCATCACTTCTGCTCTTACTGCAGCACCCTTTCGGTAACCTACTGCTCTGCATCCCTGAAGACCCCTGTGATGATAACGTCCCTGAAATGATAATCCAAGATAATCCTTGCATTTGGAAATCTCTAATCATGGACTCTTTGTTACAAAGTTACAGCATTATCCAAAGCAGGTCTGGTGGACAGATAAAGACGTAGCAATGAATGCCACCCTGTTGAGGTTCCCCTGTCCTTCCCCCAAAGCTCGAATCAGGTAAAAGCAGCACTCAGTGTGGGCAGAAGTTTGGATCCAGGCACTAGCCCAGTATATCTGAAGGAAAGATAACTCCTTACACATTTTGGCCTGTCAGACCTGGAAGATCCAACTTAGATTCCTTTGACAGAAAAACTTGGAGCACTGAGTTACCTGGGAAGATCAAGTGGATCTCAGGCCCTTCAAACATCCTATGTGTTGCCAGTTTTGTAAGGGCTTTAGAAGCAGATAAGGTGTGGGGCTGTTTTTTGCTAAGTGTATACAGTTGTCATACTTGGAACAGATCCCAGGTAGAACATGGAGGTATCTGATCTTCTTTGGAGCTTGCCTCAGGGTTGCTGCCAGAAACTGGTATTTCTGCAAATATGGAAGGCCGTTTAACTCTTTCTTGTCTCTCTCTTCAATAGACACCCTAAATGCCGTATTTAGCAGATCTTTCTGAGTGATCTGAAGGACATCGTGTAGTATCTTGAGTTGCTTTTATTTGTTTTAGTATACTTAGGTTGAATATTGTTTTATATTTTTAAAAATTGTAAGTTTTCTTTAAACCTGTTTTCACTTACTTGTTTTAGGCTTAGCTTTGATAACATATGTGGAACGAAATAATGGGAGGTATAAAAATGTCTCTCCCCCCAAGCTTGTTCCTGTAAATGAATTATATTTGTACTTAACATGACTATAAAGATGGTTATAAGCTCATGGAATAATTTGATCTTTTATAAGGTGACTGACCATTAACTTGTATTTCTGAATCATCTTTAACAGCTTAGAGTAAGTAAATTTTATAAGATAAAATATTTTATAGTTTTATTCCTGTTATGTTTGAGCTTTACAGTTTATATATTTTCAACTGAAGATACTTTAGAGTCAAAATAAACTTTTATCCATAAATATAGTATACAGAAAGACTTTGGGCCTCATTTTACTTATTCATTTATGGTGTTATTTTACAAAACATCTGTGTGCGTGTGTGTGTGTGTGTGTGTATGTGACTCAATTAATTTAAATATCTAGTGGTTAATAAATATACAGGTGGTTATATCCTTAAGTCAGTTTCCGTGAGCCTGAGTAGACCTTAAGAATTTATAAATCTTAATCATCAAATATATGTTAGTAAGTTTTATTTTCCATAAAGAAAAATTGAACCCAAGTTACATATATAGTATGATGTATGAAATCTATTCTAGCATGATGTAGCAAATTAAGATACCTATACATAGACTTTTAACTATCAGTCATTTTGAAAGATTAAACTAACCTTTTGTCACTGATTTTATAGATTTTTTAAAAACTGCATCCAATAAATTTACAAAGCCTGATATAAAGAAAGTTTTCATTTTAGCAAACATTTTAAAGATAGTAAGCAAAATCCTAAAGAATAAAAGTATGGTGTTCAGAATTACGTATCTGTGATTATACTTTGTCATTTGAAATTTCTACAGAAAACACTTTACCATTTAAATGTTTTTTAAAGAGTATGTCTTTTCCTGGATGGTTCTATGTTGAACGAAAAGCCATAAAATTCAATATCCTCCATGAAAAGAAACAAATTTTCAGTTAATTAATAGTCATAGTAATAATAATAATGCCTATGATTTCGTTTACATAAGAGCACACCAGAGAAAGGCTGCAAAAAAGTCTAAACTGCAAGGTGGCTTGCATGAGCAATTTTTCTTATTGATAAAGTGGTACTATTGGGGTTAGCAGTATTTATACTGCCCTAAGGGCTTCTGAGAAGCACTTTAGGTTCTTGTTTTCTAGCAAAACACAGTTCAGCTGAGGATCAAGTCATTGCCACCACCAATGTCATTTTGTTCTATTGCTCTGTGATACAAGAAGAAGAGAAAAAGAGTCTTATTTCTTACACATCCACAGACACCAGGGCTACAGTGAACAAACAACAACAGCCAAAGAAAGATGAAAAAAAACATTATCTCCGCATAAAACTTAATAGTAAAATCAGAAGATCAGCAAAACAGCTAATGCCTTAAAGATATATTTCCTTGCATTTGAAGAAATTTCCTTACTGGCTATTTAATCCAGCTTGAAAAATCAGCAGTTAAAAGAAAAACATACTAGACTCTAGAGAATGGTGAACTCCTGAGGTGTTGATCATAATAATGACCATATTCTACCAAATTTCCATGTTCTACTCCATGAAATCAATAAATATTACATGGAAAGGGTAAATTAAGATTTTGAAGAGAATCAAAGCTGTTAGTCAGCTAGAGGAAGATGGTGATTACCTTGATAGTTTTAGGTAGATTATAAAGCCACAAGTTGTCTACATTCAGAAGAAATGAAAACAGGAAAGTCTTTAAGATATTTCCTGTTTGTTAGAACTTAATACAATTACTCTCTTTGATTTTCCAGAGATAGTCTGAAGCCAAGTTATGAAAGAAACCTCTAAAAGTTGTAAAAGTCAAGAAAACAGGTACTTTTATTTTGGCACACTGGCATGCTGTTTTAGATCCCCATCCTCAGAAATATGAAAAAAAAAAAAAACCCTTGCTTTTCTTTTAAAAATACTTCTCTCTCCCATTCTATCTATATGTCTATCTCTCTGCCTCTTTCTGTTTGTTTCTTCATTGTGTTGGATTAAGGGTAAACACATATTAATTTTAATAACATGCTAAATCATACTAAATTTGTAAACTCATGTGTGAGAATTATCTATGGAAAAGTTTTGGACATACCAGGATCTACATATATCTCTAAAGAAAACTGACTTGGTTTCCCCCAGAAGTCACAAATTGTCAAGAAATCCTCAGTTACTGAGTGAAGGGCCATGAGCCCCTCTCTTCCATTGAAGTGTGGTGACTAACTTGATCCTTTGCAGAGTTTGTGCTGAAGACTACAGCTGTGTGATTTGCCACTCATGTCTGGAAAAATAGATGCTTTCACTGCAAACCTCCTTGATCCTTTGTATTTCTGCCAATCCAGGCTACTTCGAAGTTCCTTGTGTGTTGAAAAGTGTAGATGTGTGCTATAGATGTACCAAATTTATCATTTAGTACCTACTCATATAAATACTCTTCAGCGTTCACTGTTGAAAGTTTTTGTACTGCCCACTGCACAAAGAATGGCTTTTTGTTTTTTTTTGATGTGGTCTGAGTATTTTGCTGAGGTCTGAGTAAAGAGATACAAGTTCAAAGGGCAGTGTCATACTGTGTACATTTAGTAGAATAACAGTAGCAGCTTTACCAGTTGGGTCAGTGAGCACCCCAGAATGTGTTTACTGGGCTTGATTTACAGTATTAGAAATAAATGTATTTCTTCCCCTGAAAGAAACGTCTAATTATAAAATAATTGGTTATCTCTATAACAATAATGCTTATATTGTACCTGCGCATATCTTGCCTGATAATTGCTGTTATTCATAGAATTCACAACTGAGTAAAAAGGTGATAACTTCATCCTCTAATGCCTAATGTGTAGAAGCTTGAAACATTAGGAAAGATAGCCAATTAAGATATAGCTTCAAGATTGGTACCAATTGGATTTACTCATGTCTTACAACTGAAACATGCAGTAGATTCAGGAATATACTATGAAGTTTTGCTGTATAAACCACAGCCAGGGCTGTAGCTTATAATGTTTTTGATAAGTCTTATTAGGGCCCACCTACTGAACAACAACTTAAAAGGAGATAATTCATTCCCAGTGCTCAAATTTTTTGGCAGCCTATTATGGATAAACAATACAGATTTCATACTAGAATTATGAATATGTCATAGCGTGGAAATGTCTTTTAAGATGTTCAGTGAAAAAGTTAAGAGAGCTTGCAGAAACAAGAAAATGTAAGAATCCTTTAGAAGGATATAATTGTAAATAAATATGAATGGTACCCACTATGCTCTATAGCAATGGAAAACTTACACTGCAGTACACAGTTTGGTTTACTTGTGAAATTATGATTAAATAAAGCAAGTTCTAATATAAAACTCTCCAAAAGACAATTTCTTTATTTATAAAAGAGCTACTTACATTCCAATGAATTAAAATCATTGCCCTGAAACGTTACATGTGGGAGAAATTGGTACTGAATAGCAGATAGAAAATTTATACTAAGCAGGTGCTTCAAGGCAAAAATAGTCACAATATTTTCCTTATTTTTTTCTAGAAACGAGATTATCTGATTATACAGCAGTTTATTTTAAGATTTACCTCTGGCTATGGATATTTATGCCAAAATATCTTTAAATGACTTTAGCAGCTGTAATACAAGCTACAAAAATCATGAGAAGTTTTATTTAAAAATAAATGTCATTTTTTCTTTGTTTGGGAAGACTACATATGAGTTTTCATGGATATTGGTAATAGAAGTACTCATATTTGTACAAAAATGTAGCAGTAAGTAGTTTAAGAATTTTTATCTGTGTGTTTATATCCTAGCAATCTTGGGCAAGCCCTTGTACATTTTGAAAATAAAGAAGGTGGTCAGTTGTTCTCCTGTATCCTTGTCCATTTGCAGCAGGCTCCATCACTTAATTTGTAGTTAGTGTTATATGGGAAGGATGGCAACCAGCAGGCCTCTGTAGTCTTTGGAGTTCTAGGTGTGAATGAGACCACATTTGACATTTACCTAGGTGTCAGAATCCAAACTCTGGACCTATTACTTACAGAGGGAGTTTTGCCCATTTAGCTGTTTCTTCATTCTTATATTAATAAACGTTCACAAATCCACTTGGCCTTGAGTTTGGAGCAAGATGATAGATACAGATCTATTTTAGTTCTTCTACATATCAACATCCTACTGGACCAGCATCATTTGTTGAAGATGCTTTCTCTTTCCATTGTATATTTCTGGCTTCTTTATAAAAAAAAAACAAAAAACAAAACAAAAAACAAACAAACAAACAAACAAAAACCAAAACAGGTATCTATAGGTGCATAGATTTATGTCTGGGTCTTTGATTTGATTTCATTGACCAATGTGTCTGTTTTATGCTAATATCATACAATTTTTGAAATCAGGGATTGTGGTACCTCTGGAAGTTCTTTTATTGTATATGATTGTTTTAACTATCTTCTCTTTGTTTTGTTGTTTGTGTGTGTGTGTGTTTTTCCTATATGAAATTGAGCATTGTTCTTTCAAAGCCTGTAAAGAATTTTATTGGAATTTTGATGGCCATTGCATTGAATCTGTAGGTTATTCTTTGGCAGGATAGCCTTTTTTATTTTTAAATTTCTTTTATTATTACTATTATTATTATTATTATTATTACTTTTTCTAAGTTAAAAATACTGATCCATCCATGATCATGGGAGATCTTTCCAGCTCCTGATATCTTCTTCAATTTTCTTCTACAAAGATTTGAAGATTTATCATATAGGTCTTTCACTTGCTTGGTTAGAGTTACCCCAATATATTTTATTTTATTTGTTGATATTGTGAAGGGGGTTGTTTCCCTGATTCCTTTTGCAGTACATTTTTCTTTTGGATATATGAGAGTAATTCATCAGAAGGACATAAGATAGCATTGATATTTGATGGCTGTTCCCTAAGAGAATTGCACAGTCTAGTACCTACTCCAGTTAGTGTTGTTTTTTTAAGAAATAGTTTCGTGATCATTCATCTCATTATCTTCTCACAGACATCGATGGATATGCTTTAATAGGAGACATTATATATTTTTTTATATCTTCTGCCAGCTCTTTCCACATTCTTACCCTACTTAGTCTCCTTTTGGAGAGGGGCACTACATCATTTCTTTTACAAGACTTAGATGTCTAACATACTACTGTACCCATCAAAGTCAGATAAGCAGCAATTATGCTCAGACTGAGAGAAGATACAATAGAGGGGTACGAAAAAATTTAAGCACACAAAGACATAGGCTGAATTTTTTAAAAGAAAAGATATACATCTAATATATACTTACCTGTAAAAAATACTTTATCTTGTTTATTTTAGTTGCTTTCTAAAATAAACCTTGATTTGTCTTCTTTCTATATTGTTTATATTAGTATTTATCTTAATCTATGAAGATCTCATTTTCATACAGTATAAACTTGAGCACAATTTGGCTTACATTGGCTGAATGTATTTCTTGTTTTACATATGCAAGGATAATTGTTCATAAAGTTCTCGTTCTCAATAGAAAAATGCATAATTATATTCTAGTGCATACTTTGTTCAGGAGATCTTTATTGTGTTTATCTTTCATGACCTTATTCTCAAGTGAGAAAGCAAGGTCTCTCTCTGAATGCCGAGCAGTTTCCTAGAGCAGCTGTAAGCTCAAACTTTAATTTGCACTTAAGGATGCCAATGGTTTCTTCCAATTACACATATGTTTATTTTAAAAATTGTTCTGATATAAAATAATGTTTATAAATACACAGTAAACTCAGAATTTTTAAACCTGAATATCGTTTTCATTGCTTTATATTTCTAATATTGAAAAAATCTGAGTATACTGAAAACTATGTTCTTTAAATGTAAAACTAAGCTATTTCGAAAATAGAATAAATAAAATGATATCCAAAGATGCTAGTTAGAGGAATTATTTTGTTCTATTATTTTGATTATCCTTTTACAAACATTAAATTCTGTAATAAAGCTAATATAGATCATCCTTAATTATTGGCATATAAATTATAATATACAGTATTTCTTCAACAGTCTCCATTCTTATCATTGGTTATATGCACAAGTAATAGATCAGACAACAAACTAAATCTTTATTCCAGAGAGTAAGATTGTGTAGGAAGCTGAACTTGAACTTGATTCTTGTCTCTAGAATTTTCTACTCTTGAAGATCTGTAAATATACTGGCCTATCAGTACACACACACACACACACACACACACACACACACACACACACACACGTGTGTGTGTGTATTATTACGGCTTACTCTCATGTGAGTGCTTACATTCAAGAATCTCTCGCTTAATAGGTATTTATGGATTTTAACAAAATATTTTAAGATACCCTACTAAAGACATGCAGGTTTTTTAATTTATAGGGAATTAGTCAGATTCACTCTGTCCCAGAAAGTAGGACAAACAACATGGAAGAAGTATCCAGGCAACCTAGAAGGAAACAAGTTGTGTTGTTTAAAGATGCAGACCAGTCCATAATCAAATATAATATCAAACATCTATTATCAGGAGACAGAAATAGATAACATTAAAAATCAACTTGTTGACAACTTAAATATTATATATATATATATATATACATATATATATATATATATATATATATATATATATATATATATATGTATAATAGGCTTTTAAAGGTCACTATGCTGAATGAACTATTTCATATTCTTTAAAAATTATAATGTAATATATAACAGCCCATAGTACTGAAAAAAAAGAAAGGGAAAAATAAAATAGAGAAACAGTAAAATGGTTATAGAATTTTTCTTACTTGAAGAAAAATTATGCAAAGTAGACATTTGCTTGTTTATGTGTGATGAATTGAATTGTTTCACACAAAACTTTGTCTTGCGATTTTAATACTAAGTTGAAAAATTTGCAACCATACTTCAAGATGAAAAATTTAGAGAAAATTTTGAGAAATGAGATATTTAAAGTACTTAGTGTTAAATTTAAATGATTAAATATTGGATGAACTAATGTCCTTAAGACTTTCCTGAAATATTTCAAGGAAATGATAGGACTGAAAATAAGGTTAATATTTCCAGAGATAGACAAACAGAGAGACACATACATACACACACCAGCATAAGCACAAACACACACACAAACACATGCAGAGACAGAGAGGGACAGAGAAGCAGGGACAGAGACACAGAGACAGAGGCACAGAGAAAAAGACAGAGACACAGAGACAGAAACAGACAAAAGAGGAAAGTCAGACACAAGGATTGGTGGGGAAAAGAATATGAGGAATTGTGAATTATCTGTATTTTTTTTCAGCATCCAGAAAGCAATTAATTGTAATTCAAAATAGAGGCTTAGAACAGTTATTTTTAACTGACTCCAAGAAGAGTAAACTTTCCACAACCCCAAGACCCCAATCTTAGCCCTCCCAACTCTGACTAAATAAACTTTAAATATTTAAGTCACTCAAAAATTATTTTAATCTCAATCCAGGGTTTCAACCCTGCCTCTGACTCTTTATTTCCCAGATGAAAGATACAGACAGAATTACAATACACACCAAAAACAAACCTCAAATGTCACCTGCTTCATTCATTTACATAATCTGCCCTTACATTAATGATTTGCCATTTCTGAAACTATGAAAAGCAGGAATCTAAACCTGTGCTAGTTTATTATGGGAGTTCTACAAGCTAAAATATGTTTTATTCAAAGGAATCCAAAGCTTACTATTAAGTAATAGTAACATTAAAAATATAACACATAATACATTAAAAAATACTCAATAAAATATCATTTATTAGGTAAGTCTACTTGAATGGAAATAAATATACATGAAACATATATGAATAAAATATAAAAACAAATACAAAAATGTATTTACAAATATACAAGGAAAGAGCTCTAATGAAAAAAAATTGATTATTCATGTTACACATAGAAAACAGGTATAGAAGAGATAATATTGCCATCTATTTTTTTAATTTTAGAATAAATAACACTTAACAAAAGCTTATCACAGGAAAGGACTAGTTATACCTCAAACATATCACTTAGTAAGTATTAAAATATTCTTAAAATGTGCATTAACTACTTATTAGTAAATATATTAGTAAGCACCCAGATCATAGACTCAATTTATGATGAAAACTCACAGTTGGGAGGTCTTTACTCAGAAACGTACGCAATAAGTTAACTGTAAGTTAGATATTTCAAAGTACAGTTAGCTGGTACATATGATATAGACGTAAAACAAAGGAGAAGTTTTTGAGGAAGCATTTGACCCCTGTGTGTCTGACACTGTTGGTACCTGCATTTGAAGTCTGAACATTGTACTGATATGCCACAGTGAAGTGCTTCCTCGACCTTCACCAGCATTTCAGAACAAAATCTCTTCCTGAAGGAACATTTACTTGTTCCCGTCTACAGAGTATATCAGGTCTACATTGTGAAAGTATCTCATACTTTAAAGCAGATAGGATCATTCATTTCTCATCTTGTTCTAGTAGATATTAAATAATAGATTGTTCTAGATTATTTCATCTTAATGTATGTTTAACTTCCTTCCTTCCTTCCTTCCTTCCTTCCTTCCTTCCTTCCTTCCTTCCTTCCTTCCTTCCTTTCTTTCCTTCTTTCTTTCTTTCTTTCTTTCTTTCTTTCTTTCTTTCTTTCTTTCTTCCTTTCTTTCTATTACTTTTTTTTAACAATTCAGCCATTGCCTTCCTCCTGGTAGGTGGACATCATCCTGTGTATATATCAACAGTTCAATGGAGAACTCACACATGGTATGCATGCCTGTGATTATGAAGATTATTCTTCATTGTCAGGTTGGTTTATCTGGGATACACTAAGAGACATGTTTTTAAGATAGTTTTTGGAAGGACTAACTGAGAACAGAGGACCCTCTCCAAGAGCGAACAGCACCTTCCAGATATATAGAGAACCCTGGGAAAAGCTCTACCACTTGCTTTCCCCTTGACTCTCGCTGACTAAAAGAAGGAGTACATCTACATCGAGTACTTCTTCACTAACTCTCTTGACCTGTGTGTTCTACCTGCCATCCTTCAATACCATAAGCATCACAGACATTTCAGGCATTTTCTAGACTTTCAACAACACATTGGTGCTGCTGAATCATCCAATCTCAAGGACTAAGCATGTACCATGTTCTTGGTCTCTCCAGAGTACACAAAGCCACCATTTAGACTACCCATTGTATGACAAGTGAGTTAATCAAATAAATTATATATATATCATGCAATATGCAGCGTGTGTGTGTGTGTGTGTGTGTGTTATTTCAGTTCCTCTAGAGGGCCCTGGATAATACAGTACCCAACTATAGATAGATATAAAGAAAAAAAATCAGGCCACCTGCAGAAAATAGATATAATTTGAGGGTATCAGGCTAGACTAATTAAGGCTGACATGGAAGGGAAAATATCATTTGTTCTCTCATATGTTGGAACTAAACCTAACGTTAAGCTTTAAGCAGAAGCATGATCGAGCCTTAGGAAATGGTGAGATGGCTAACGGCAACTGTGCATTTGACTGGTCTGAAGGACTCCTAGATTAGTAACTCACATAGGGGATTGTGGTGGCTGTGTTTGCACAGGTGTCTCAGTAAGTTAGGTCAGGAAAGCTCTAAATTAGCCAATGATTTAAGTAACAGCTTAAGAGTTTGAATAGACCTGGAAGAGTTACTGGAACTGGGTGTAGAAGAGAAAAATCTTAGCAGCCAGCATAATGCTGAGGGTGCATCTTAACTCAAGCCGGATATCCTGTTTTCTGCTCCACTTCCTGGCTGTCATAAACTAAGAGACTTTAAGCACAAATTGTTGCCTCTAAGATATCTGTTCACCATAGCTATAGAGCAACCAAGGACGACAACCATGAACTGAAACTCCGTGTCTAAATAAATCTTTCCATCCTTGAACTTTATTTCTCATTCTAAGTAACAGAAGTGAAAAAGGGAGTCGGTAAAAGGAAAGTGATTAAACATCATTAATGTATATTACAGTCATATCTCTCATTTTATAAATGTGTACAATGAATGTGCCCATTAACTTCCTTTATGTGTCATTAAGTTCTTTACAGATAAAATTGATATGGTAGAATTAAAATAATGATAATGGTGATGTCATATTAAATATGACATTATGAAGAAAAAACTAGAAATAATTTTAAGATATAATAATTTTAAGATATAGCAATGAGGTATTGTTTACTTGATAATTATCCATATTTACCCATTTTGTATTATATAAATCCTTATTCGATTGTCTATTCCAAATTATTGCATATGAATTTGATGTTTTTCGGTGAAATAATGCAGGATTCTCTTTATCGAGCCAAGCACAAAAGTGGAAAACCTCTTCTCATTCCTTCCTGAATTCAAATTCATATCCTGTTTTATGAGTTTTACTGTACCTGAAATCCTACACAGAATCCTAATAGAAAAGAGCCTGACAGTCCGAGTTTTAGGATCCTCTAGACAATAGGGTACATTTCCAGACCATATTGCACAATTTGATGCAAACCACAGTTTACTCAAGAGAGATTTAAAATGATGATAAATGACAGAATTAGTTAAAATAAGTTACTTCTGACTTTGAAAATGATATCTAGGCTACATTGGGATGGCATAAAATCAAGGCACATAAGCTAAATCAAATCTGACAGGGAAAAATTTCAGAAGCAAAGAAACAGTTTTTGTCATGAGTGTCTTGTTAAAACTTAAATACGAATAGATACAAAATACACTATTTTGGTTTTCTGGACTTATGGAACATTTAGGTCCTGAGTGAACAAACACCTTGATGAATCTTATGTAAGTGTATTACAAAAGAAATGTAGAATAAATTACCAAAAAATTTATAAAACAAATAAGTGTTCTTCTTAATATTAGTATACATATTTCATTTATAGTATTTATCTGTCTGAAGAAAATACTAATGCTCTCATTCTTGTAATAATATTAAGTATTCCAGCTGATAAACTGAGAGTATATATTGTTATCGGGAGGATCTATGGCTCTTGTGTGTCCTTGATGTTCCCTATGTCAGATACAAGAAGTCATATATTTCCTTTTTATGTCACTAAGAAACAGAGATGGAAGTAATAACTTAAAAAAGAACATAATGTTTTCATTTAATTTAAGAAGTAATTGTTGCTAAGTGTAGAATCAGCTTGTTGTTTACTGCATACATCCAGGAAGCATAATAAATATTTTATTTATTTATTTATTTTTATTTTTTTAATAATTTATTTATTTATTCTCAAATTGTAATTCATTCACACAGGGGTTATAAACACAGAAAGGCAGGACGTGGGGAAGGGGATGAAACTGAAATGTTTGTGTTCAGGGGGAATACAGATATCTTACAGAACTGGGTATCGGTTGGGTGAAGGTTCAGGGGACAGGTCACCATAACTCTGCCTATGACTCACTTTTCCTTATCTAAGTTGGTATTGTCTGTCAAGGCTACCTATTTACAAGGTCTACGACTACTCAGGCTCATAAATTTCCACAAAAGCTGCCTGTTTACAATAGCTTACAGCCATCTGTTTCAATGTTTTTCCACAGAGACCCAAGACTTTGTGTTAGTACACATGTATGACAGGCCTATTGCAGATTTTAGGCCTATGGTTGATTTTAGGCCTTCAGTGGGTAATCAGGGCTGCCCCTTACATCTCCTCCCTTTCTAAATATAGAATGGCTGTGGCAATTCTAATCTTGCAAAGAAAGGAATAGAGGCTTGACCTCCAGTAATTGAAGGGGACCTTGTAATGGCTCCGGTACCCCTGTCTTTGTCCAGTGAGGCATGAGGCCATACCCATCCCGTTGTCTTTTTCCTGGAGAGGGGATACTTTTGACATCAACCCCTATGCAGTCAGGCTTGCCCCTCAGGGAACCCAGAGAGATATTTTTAACTTTTATTTATATTCCCTTGCAGTGCTTAGCCTCGCAGCCTAAGCAAGAATTCAGATTGCCTGTCAGAGGGGGTTCTGGGTGGCCCCTCTCTGCTTGGTCTAGGGGCAGAAGTCCCCCCTTTTAGGTTGGGTGGAGATGCGTTTTGGGAATACCCTGTATAAAGTAACAACCTCATCTTGAGACTCGTGATCCTCCATAGCTAACTTATGATAATGTATCTGAATAGGTTTTGCTACCAAATTATTTATCTGTTGTATCACAGAGTTAGTCAGCCTATTTGAGGGCCCAGGGACCAGCAGAAATAAGCAAAAAGAACCCAAATAATGGTCCCAAGATCAGAGGAAGTAGGGTCGACAACGTTGGAGAGGCTGAAAACCAATTCTTGTACCAGCATTCATCTTTCTCTTTCTCTTTCTGATTTTTCTCAGGGCATTCTCTGACATATTTCATGCTCTCTTTAACCCTCCCTGTCTTGTCTATGTAAAGGCAACATTCTTCTTCAAGGGCTGTACACAGTCAAGAGCTATACATAGCCTTTTCTATTGTACTAGAGTAAATCAAGTCCAATAATGATCTTTGTGATTTTCGAGGTCTCTTCAGACAGTGAAACGAGGGATTTCTTCAGATTAGTGATGTCAATCTCTAGCTGTTTGATGTTCTTGTCAGTGTTCCTTCAAAGGTCTGAGTAGTAAAAGTTCAGATGCAAGCATCTAGATTAGAACTTCTAACAGCAGACATCGTGGGTGATTCATTTTTACCTGGAAAAGAAAAGAAGGGAATTCTCAGGGAGATTTCTCTTCCCTGGATGGAAATTGTTACTCATCTTATTTATTGTTGGGCCTGACTTTGTGGGGGTATCTATTTATTTCATTAATCTTTTTGGCAGCCGGTTAGCTGTGCCTTCTGTGGTATCAAACAGGCATATCAATCCTCGGCCCCATAAGGGAACTGGGTCTTGGCCATTCCCTTTAAGGGAAAGAGGGTCCTTCCCCATATCTGTGGCATAGTTTTTATTGGTGTTGGTGATGCAAGAGGCAGTCAGCAGCAGATTTGCCATGAGCTTTCAGATTAGAGAGTTAAAAGTGAACAAGGCATGATGGAGAGTATTGCAAGGGGACTCCTTATGGGGGTGTACCGTTCCCCCTCTTTTGTTTTTAAAGCCAATTTTTTCAGAGTTCTTGTAAAATCAGGGCAGAAGTGTCAATAGTCACTCCTTCCACATTCAGAGAGTCATGAAGACCCTATTAAAATAAATATAAATCTATATTAATAATCTTTTTTATCAAAGGACTGTTATAACACAGCCAACAACTAATCAGACTACATAATATATTGATTAGTAATAGCTTCTACTTTTTGTGAGATTACTTCTCTTTTGTCAATTAATTGTTGAGGGAAATTAGGATTTCCATCTCTCTTGAGAATATTAAACAGAGACTTAAATTCTTTTGTGGAGAGCTTAAAATAAGATCTTCGCCAATTAGAATCTCCTAGAAACTTCTGAAAATAATTTGAAGTAAGTAAATTCCTCTCTCTTTCTTTTTTTTAGACCCTTTATCTGTTTTTTTATTGGATATTTTACATATTTACCTTTCAATGTTATCTTCTCTCCCATTCTCCCCAAAATCCGCTTATGCCATACCCTCTTCTCCTATTTTTATGAGTGTGTGCTCCAAACATCCTTCCAGTCCCATCTCCCTGCTCTCGAATTCCCCAACCTTAGGGGATCCAAACTTTTGGGGACTATGGCCCTCCACTTCCACTGATGTCTGACAAGGCCACCCTCAATTACCTATACAAGTGGAGACATGAGTCCCTCCCTTTGTGCTTTCAGGCTGGAGGTTTAGACTTTGGGAGCTCTGGTTGAAATTTTTGATACTCCTTCTAGAAAGGACCAAAGCACTCACAATTTGGTCTTCCTTCTTCTTCTTGAGTTTCATGTGGTCTATACATTGTGTCTTAGGTATTGTGAGCTTTTGGGCTAATATCCACTTATCAGTGAGTGCATGCCATATATGTACTTTTGAGATTGGGTCACCTCACTCAGGATGGTATTTTCTAGCTCCATCCATTTACCTAGGAATTTCATGAACTCATTGTTTTTAATAGTTGTGTAGTATTCCATTGTATAAATGTATCACATGGCCAGGCGGTGGTGGCGTACTCCTTTAATCCCAGCACTTGGGAGGCAGAGGCAGGCGGATTTCTGAGTTTGAGAGTTCGAGGCTAGCCTGGTCTACAGAGTGAGTTCCAGGACAGCCAGGGCTACACAGAGAAACCCTGTCTCGAAAACCCAAACCAAAAAGATAAAATAAAATAAAAAATAAATGTACCACATTATCTGCATCCATTCTTCTATTGAAGGGCATCTGGGTTCTTTCCAACTTCTGGCTATTATAAATAAGGCTGCTATGAACATAGTGGAGCATATGTCCCTGTTCAGTGTTGCAACATCGCTTGGGTATATGCCCAGGAGTGGTATAGCTGGGTCCTCAGGTAACACTATGTTCAATTTTCTGAGATACCGCGAGACAGCTTTTCATAGAGGATGTACCAGTTTACAATCCCATCAACAGTGGAGGAGTGTTCCTCTTTCTCCACATCCTCGCCAACATCTGCTGTCACCTGTATTTTTGATCTTAGCCATTCTGACTGGTGTGAGGTGGAATCTCAGTGTTGTTTTCATTTGCATTTCCCTGATGACTAGGGATGTTGAACACTTCTTTAGGTGCTTCTCAAACATTCGAGCTTCCTCAGTTGAGAATTCTTTGTTCAGCTCTGTGTTCCATTTTTTAAATAGTGTTCTTTAATTGCCTAGAGTCTAATTTCTTCAGTTCTTTGTATACCTTGGATATTAGCCCTTTATCAGATATAGGCTTGGTGAAGATCTTTTCCCAATCTGTTGGTTGCCGCTTTGTCCTATTGAATGTGTACTTTGCTTTACAAAAGCTTTGTAGTTTTATGAGGTCACATTTGTCATTTCTTGGTCTTAGAGCACAAGCCATTGGTGTTCTGTTCAGGAACTTTTCCCCTGTGCCTATGTGTTAGAGGCTTTTCCCCAATTTCTCTTCTATTAGTTTCAGTGTAGCTGGTTTTAGGTGGAGGTCTTTGATCCACTTGGATTGAGCTTTGTACAAGGAGATAAATATGGATCAATTTGCATTCTTCTACATGCTGACCTCCAGTTGGACCAGCACCATTTGATGAAAATGCTGTCTTTTTTCCACTGGATGGTTTTAGTTCATTTGTCAAAGATCAATTGACCATAGGTATGGGGGTTCATTTCTGGGTCTTCTATACTATTCCATTGATCCTCCTGCCTGTCTATGTTCCAATACCACAGAGATTTTACCACTATTGCTTTGTAGTACAGCTTGAATTCAGGCATGGTGATTCCCCCAGAAGTTCTTTTATTGCTGAGAGTAGGTTTTGCTATCATGGGTTTTTTGTTATTCCAAATGAATTTTAAGATTGCTCTTTCTACCTCTGTGAAGAATTGAGTGGGAATTTTGATGGGGATTGCATTAAATCTATAGATGGCTTTTGGCAAAATAGGCATTTTTACTATATTAATCCTTCCGATCCATGAGCATGGGAAAACTTTCCATCTTCTGAGATCTGCTTCGATTTCTTTCTTCAGGGGCTTGAAGTTCTTGTCATACTGATCTTTTACTTGCTTGGTTAGGTTCACACCCAGATATTTTATATTATCTGTGACTATTGTAACGGGTGTCATTTCCATAATTTCTTTCTCAGCCAGTTTATCTTTTGAGTAGAGGAAGGCTACTGATTTGCTTGAGTTAATTTTATATCCAGCCACTTTGCTAAAGTTGTTTATCAGGTTTAGGAGTTCTCTGGTGGAAGTTTTGGGGTCGCTTAAGTATACTATCATATCATCTGCAAATAGTGAGATTTTGACTTCTTCCTTTCCAATTTGTATCCCTTTGACCTCCTTGTGTTGCCTAATTGCTCTGGTTAGGACTTCCAGTACTATACTGAATAGGTAGGGGGAAAGTGGGCAGCCTTGCCTAGCCCCTGATTTTAGTGGGATTACTTCAAGTTTCTCTCCATTTAGTTTGATGCTGGCTACCGGTTTGCTGTATATTGCTTTTACTATGTTTAGGTATGGGCCTTGAGTTCCTGATCTTTCCAAGACTTTTATCATGAAGGGGAGTTGAATTTTGTCAAATGCTTTCTCAGCATCTAGTGATATGATCGTGTTTTTTTTTTTTTTTCTGTGAGTTTGTTTATATAGTGGATTACATTACTGGATTTCCGAATATTGAACCAACGCAGCATTCTTCAGATAAAGCCTACTTGATCGTTATGGATAATTGTTTTGATGTGTTCTTGGAATCAGTTCGCTAGAATTTTATTGAGTATTGTTGCATCAATGTTCATAAACATTGGTCTGAAGTTCCCTTTCTTTGTTTGGTCTTTGTGTGGTTTAGGTATGAGAGTAATTATGGCTTCATAGAACAAATTGGGTAGTGTTCCTTCTGTTTCTATTTTGTGGAATATTTTGAAGAGAATTGGTATTAGGTCTTCCTTGAAGGTCTGATGGAATTCTGCACTAAAACTAAAACCGTCTGATCCTGGACTTTTTTTGTGGTGAGACTTTTAATGACAGCTTCTATTTATTTTGGGGTTATGGGACTGTTCAGATGGTTTATCTGCTCCTGATTTAACATTGGCAACTGGTATTTGTCTAGAAAATTGTCCATTTCATCCAGATTTTTCAATTTTCTTGAGTATAGGCTTTTGTAGTAGGATCTGATGATTTTTTTAATTTCTTTGGTTTCTGTTGTTATGTCACCCTTTTAGTTCTGATTTTATTAATTTGGATACTGTCTCTTTGCCCTCTGATTTGTCTGGCTAAGGGTTTATCTGTCTTGTTGATTTTTTTCAAAGAACCAGCTCCTGGTTCTATTGATTCTTTGTATAGCTCTTTTTGTCTCTATTTGGTTGATATCAGCCCTGAGTTTGATTATTTCCTACCGTCTACTCCTCTTGGGTGTATTAGCTTCTTTTTGATCTAGGACTTTCAAGTGATTTGTCAAGCTGCTAGTGTATGCTGTCATCAGTTTCTTTTTGTATGCACTTAGAGCTATGAGTTTTCCTCTTAACACTGCTTTCATTGTATCCCATAGGTTTTGGTATGATGTGTCATCATTTTCATTAAAATCTAAAAAGTTTTTAATTTCTTTCTGTATTTCTTCACTGACCAGATTATCAACAAGTAGGGTGTTGTTCAGTTTCCATGTGAATGTGGGCTTTCCATTGTCTTTGTTATTTTTGAAGAACAGCCTTAGACCATGGTGATCTGATAGGATGCAAAGGATTATTTCATTTTTTTTTTATCTGTTGAGGCCTGTCATGTACCCAATTATATGGTCTATTTTGGAGAAGGTACCATGAGATGCTGAGAAAAAGGTATATTCTTTTGCTTTAGGGTGAAATATTCTATAGTTATTTGTTATGTCCATTTGTTTCATAACTTCTGTTAGTTTTACTGTATCTCTGTTTAGTTTCTGTTTCCAGGATCTGTCCATTGCTGAGAATGCGGTGTTGAAGTCTCCCACTATTATTGTATGAGGTGCAATGTGTGCTTTGAGCTTTAGTAAGGTTTCTTTTATGAAAGTGGGTGCTCTTTCATTTGGTGCGTAGATATTCAGAATTGAGAGTTCATGTTGGTTGACTTTTCCTTTGACATGTATGAAATGTCCTTCCTTATCCTTTTTGATAGCTTTAAGTTGAAAATTGATGCTATTCGACATTAGAATGGCTACTCCAGCTTGCTTCTTAGGGCCATTTGCTTGAAAATATTTTCCAACCTTTTACTCTAAGGTAGTGTCTGTCTTTGTAGCTGTGGTGGGTTTCTTGTAAGCAGCAAAAAAGCTGGGTTCTGTTTGCATATCCGGTCTGTTAACCTATGCCTTTTTATTGGGTAATTGAGTCCATTGATGTTAAGAGATTTTAAGGAGAGGGTGTTGTTGCTTCCTGTTATTTTTGCTAATAATGGAGGCATTGTTTGTGTGATTATCTTCTTTTGGATTTGTTGGAAGAGGATTATTTTCTTGCTCTATCTAGATTATGATTGCCCTCCTTGTATTGGAGCTTTCCTGCTATTATTCTTTGTAGTGCTGGATTTGTGGGAAGATACTGTGTAAATTTGGTTTTGTCATGGAATATATTGGTTTCTCAATATATGGTAATTGAGAGTTTTGCTGAGTATAGTAGCCTGGGCTGGCATTTATCTTCTCTTAGGGTCTGTATGACATTTGTCCAGGATCTTCTGGCTTTTATAGTATCCAGTGAGATGTCAGGTGTAATTCTGATAGGTTTGCCTTTATATGTTATTTGGCCTTTTTCCCTTACTGCTTTCAAAATTCTTTGTTTTGTGCATTTTGTGTTTTGATTATTATGTGATGGGAGGTTTTTTTTATCTAGTCTGTTTGGAGTTCTGTATGGTTCTTGTATGATTATGGGTATCTCATTCCTTATTTAGGGAATTTTTCTTCTATAATTTTGTTGAAGATATTTATTGGCTCTTTAAGTTGGGAATCTTCACTCTCATCTATACCTATTATCCTTAGGTTTGGTCTTCTTACTGTGTCCTGGATTTCCTGGATGTTTTGTGTTAAGAACTTTGTGCATTTTGTGTTTTCTTTGACAGTTGTGTCAGTATTTTCTATGGTATCTTCCTCACCTGAGATTCTTCTTCTATCTCTTGTATTCTGTTGGTGATGCTTGTGTCTATGACTCCTGATTTCTTTCTTAGGTTTTCTATCTCCAGGATAGTCTCCCTTTGTGATTTCTTTATTGTTTCTACTTCCATTTTTATGTCCTGGACGGTTTTGTTCAATTCCTCACCTGTTTGTTTGTGTTTTCTTGTAATTCTTTAAGGAATTTTTGTGTTTCTTTAAGGGCTTCTACCTGTTTACCTGTGTTCTCCTCAAGTTCTTTGATAGTGTTATTTATGTCTTTCTTAAAGTCCTCTATCATCATCATTAGAAGTGATTTTAGATCTAGTTCTTGCTTTCATGGTGATATGGGGAGTTCAGGACTTTCTCACGTGGGAGAACTAGGTTCTGATGATGCCAAGTAACTTGGGTTGCTGATGTTTTGTGTTTGCCTTTTGCCATCTGGATCTCCTTTGTGCTATCTGTGCTGTCTCTGACTGGAGTCTGTCTTTCCTATTATCTAGGTTCTGTCAGAACTGTTTGGGATGGGTTTTGCTGCTGGGTTTAGAGCTGAGGCCCAAGATCTGCTCAGTGTTCAGGTGGAGAATGGAAGGGGCCTATGCTCCACGTCAGGAGTGAATTCCTGTGTCCCAGTGTGTCCCAGTTACTCCCTGTTTGGGGCAGGTGTTGCAGCCTCCTTGCCTAGGATACTGCTCAGGTTAGAGCTTCTGGGAGTACAGCTTCCTCTGGGTTCTGTGAGATTGGGTGCAGAGCTGTCTCCCAGGATCTGCTGAGTGCTCAGGCCCAGACTGGAAGGAGCCCTTGCTCAGGGTCAGGAGTGAATTCCTGGGTCCCAGTGGGTCCAGGTTGCTCCCTGTTTGGGGCAAGTGTTGCTGCCTCCTCATTTAAGATATTGCTCTATTGCTTGGGTTAGACCTCCCAAGAGCCCCGCTTCCTCTGGGTTCCGTGAGATTGGGTGCAGAGCTGTCTCCCGGGATCTGCTCAGCGCTTGGGCCCAGGCAGGAAGGAACCTGTCCTCTAGGCCAGGAGTGAATTCCTGGGTCCCAGTGGGTCCCAGTTACTCCCTATTTTGGGCAAGTGTTGCCACCTCCTTGCCTAAGATACAGCTTGCATTAGAGCTCCTGGGAGCCCCACTTCCTCTGGGTTCTGAGAGACTGGGTGCAGAGCTGATTCCCATGCTCTGGGCCAGGAGTGAATTTCTGGGTCCCAGTGGGTCCTGGTTATCCCCTGTTTGGGGCAAGTATTGCTGTTTCCTTACCTGAGATGCCGCTCGAGTTAAAGCTCCTGGGAGGCCCATTTCCTCTGGGTTTTCTGAGGTTGGGTATAGAGCTGCCGTCTGAGATCTGCTCTATGCTTGGGCCCAGACCGAAAGTCAATATTTTATTTTATTTCATAGTTTTATGGTTAAAGAACTAGATCTTGTCAGACAAAAAATAATATTCTGGATTTCTAAAATGTCATCCAACTAATTAGTTTGATATTTCTGAAGGAAAGTGTGAATTCGTCTGGTCCATTCTCTTTGTCAAGATACGTCAAGATGTTTCTCTCTGTGTAGATCTGTTATCACAATAAACTCCAAAACAGAGTATTTGTAGAGCTGTAACTGTAGTGCTCAGCTTATGGGACTCTTGGATTGTTCAAGGAACTAATTATGACCAGAATTATATGATGGATGAAATAAGATCACTAAATGATAATTGGGAGAAAAGTTGTGGTCAGATTGCTCTATGATGAACTTGAAAATGTGTTCATTAATGAATGTTAAAATATCTACTTGTCTGGAATGAGCAAGAGAGAGCATTAGTCCTTTTCAAAAGTCACTCGAGTTATGCCTCATGCTGAGCAGAGAGCATGTTTATTATACATGGCTCTAAATGCGTGAACATACATAAGGATTGTTAACAATGGAAAATAATACTATGTATTATGATTTTTTCATACGATTTGATATATGTTATGGATGTCATATATTAGATTTGAACTTTAAACATTGTCAGTTTATTATATTAGGTTTTAACATTGTACATAAATTAACAGCCATATTGGGATAGCAACTTAATATATTCCATCTGTATAGTGCTAAAACACCGTATTAAAAAGGTAAGGACTTGTTTATATGGGCATAATTATATAAACCAATGAAATGTTCTCTAAACAAAATGGAAGTTGTGACTTAAAAAATCATAGTAATAGAATATTACTAGAGCTTGAAGTCAATGATACCTATGTTGGGCATGAACAAGCACAAAGGCTGTATTAAGAGACAGCCAGGGTCTGGAGAGATGGCTCAGTGCTTAAGAGCACTGACTGCTTTTCCAGAGGACCTGAGTTCAAGTCCCACTAACCACATGATGGTTCACAACCATTTATAATAGGACTCAATACTGTCTGCTGATGTGTCTGAAGAGAGTGACAGTATATTCACTGTCATAAAAAAATGAATAAACCATTTTTACAAAAAGAAGAAGACAAACAGTATACTTTATATATGCATAAAACCAGAGTGTAGTAGTATTAGAGATTGGCAAATATCATTAAAACGAATAATTTGACATCAAGAGCTCCAATTAATGCATCCTGGAATACTCTAGCAGAGGTGAGAAATATGTGAGAGTCAGAAGCAAAAATCAAGAAAGACAAACGGCAATTTTGTTTTGATAAGGTTGTGTCTCTTCCATTCACAATATCTTTTATTTGTTATTATTACGCACACAACATGAAGTATATAGTGGAGAAAGCAGGGCACTGAATATAATTATAGCCTTAATGATCAACTTGGGAAATAATATGCATGACTTGTCTTTACCTTTCTTTAGTCATTGTTAATAATTTCAAAATATTCCCATAGTTGGAGTTGGTGTTAGTGGTTACTATGACGACTGTGCTGCTAAGGAGTCTTACACCTTTTGTCAGATCAGCAACAGCAAAAGATCTGCCCCACCCTTCAAACATCTTGTCCATTTGTAAATACCATCTTCTACTGACTTTTATTGCTAAGGTTGTTCATAAGAAAAATGTGTGCTCTGTTTTCCTTTCATTTATGTTTAAATTCTAATAAGCACTATCAGGACAATGGAGATAGGGCCTAATTCATTTCTTTTAGTACATGTATGTCCTGCAATATAAAATTCTATTCTATAGCTGCACTAAAGTGTCCATGCTCAGAGCTCAATTAAAAAATAAAAAATTTTACCTGAAAATATTTTCAAAAGAATATGCATATCATCTCAATTAAGTGTTTGTTATGTTACATTGTTTTTAATTTTAAAAAGTTCTAGATATGTTTTGTAGTCATTTTGATACATAGTTTATTAATAGGTTGGATTTTATTTTACAGTTTAAGTATTCATCACAAGTATAATATTTTAAATCCTAATTGTCTTGTAGAAACTTACTGAATAACTAACAATGGAGAAATTCAACATAATCAAAACTGGCTTGGTTTCTAAATTAATCTTAACATATTTTTCTTAGTTAATGTTTTAGAACTAAGATATTTTATGTTATTTCCTCTTTAAATTCTGTATGATATGAAATTGAAAATTCTGATAATCACTTTTTTTGACAAAATATCTTTTAAAATAATTACTTTTTAAATGCACATATAAAGATTAACAAGTAAAACATTCTCAATGACGATAATTATTCATATATATTTATATATCATTATATTTAATAAAAATGATATATATGCATGATAAATAATTCAACTATTTTATAGTTCATTAACTTTCTAATAAGTAAATTTAAGATGCATTGTATCTGATTTGTAATTAATTATCAAAGACTAGGTAAATATGAATTTTCTTTACTTCATTTGAATGTATTTTTATGTGTAGAGCAGTTTGGCTGCTTATGTGTATGTGAATGACTTGCATACAGTGCTCACATTGGCCATGGGAATGGTTCAAATACCCTGGTACTGTAGTTAAAGACAATTATGAGCTGCCGTATGGGTGTAAAGAATTGAATCTGAGTCATTTGGCAGAATAGTCAGTGATCTTGACTATTAAAGGTCTCTCCAGCACAAAACATGAACGTTATAGTTCTTAGTCTGTACTTTAGTACAATCATTATGATTTAGAAAAATTGTTTTTAGTTTTGCTTTTCATCATAAATCTCTAAGATCCTTTCAGATATAATATATATATATATATATATATATATATATATATATATATAGAGAGAGAGAGAGAGAGAGAGAGAGAAATTTTGGACATGTTAAAATACAAAAATAAATATTGTGGGGCAAGTAAGCTATGCCATCATTGCTTGGATTTTATTTTAAATCCTCTACATATAAATCCTCTTTGATTTTATTTATTTGTAAACAGCTGAAATAGAAAATTTATAGTCATGATGAATGACAAATAAAAATACCTATCTCAGGATATATGAAATGCAAGGTTCTTTATGATATTTGTTATTTAGCATTTCACCCATAGTTCACTAATACCCACAATCATACATACATGAGAATGACACGTGGAAGCCATCTTTACTCTTCTTCATACTTCATAGTCATTTCTGCATTCATTTGACAATAAGCAAGAAAGATAATATTATTTTCCATAGTTCAAAGGTTGTTGGTGATTATTTTCTTCATATATTTTTTATAAAGTAATCTGTAATGTATTTATCAAATTTAAAGTTTCTCTATACATTAACATTTTGAATTTGCATGCTTTACATTTTACAACTGCAAGGTAAAAGGCTATGTCAGGACATACAGTTAACAACATGTGTGAACCCTAATAGATAAAGTTCAAACAATATTCCATTCTCCTAGATGGAATGCTTTCTCCTAGCGGAAAGGTGCATTTGGCATTTTAAAGGAAGTACCTCTCAGAATTTAATTAGGTCAAGCATACAGAAGGTGTTATCATACATTCTATCTAAAAGATAGGCAATTGCATGGAAACTAAAAAATATAAATTGTCCTTTAATGACATTAAAGTACAAATTAATGAAGCATTTTCCAGACTTTTCTCACAGTTTGATCTCTTCTTTGAAATTGCATCAATTAAAGATGGGATGACTCAGCCTAGAATTATGTATTTAGTACTAAGACATCTTCATTTAATATAACAATTTTATATGAAAAACATTTCTCAAAGAGGAATCTACTGAAAAAATCTATTGAAATGATTTTTGCTGTAAAAAATTATGTTATATAAGTACCTATGGATACTATATGTATTAATTTTCATCAATAATATTAAATAGTATAGGCATACTCAAATTGTAATCATACTTTAAGATGTATTTCCTATATTAGTAATTTCCAAGTGATTTTTTATGAAAGTAAAATGAACTGAATCATGCAGTATTTTGGTGTTATCAACTAATATAAGAAATCAAGATCACAGAATCTTCTCTGCACATTAAAAATGTAATTTTTTTCACATAATGTAGAAAATAAAGACTTCAGCATCCCCTTTTCAGTTAACATGATCCCATGAAGTTATGCTTTATAAGATTAGATCTGTTGGCAACAAAAATGTTGTCAATTTTGAGATTTCAAACATACCAGAAAGAAAACTGTGGAGAGCCGCATAGTGCTGTGCCTTTAAGATGGCACTGGTCTCCGCCTTCCACCACCTGCTGGCGAGGACTCTTAGGAGTAAACAACTCCTTATATGGCTGTGGCAGTTGATCTGGCTTGTCTCCGTGTGTGTGGACCTATCTGCTGTTGCCATGTGGCAGACAGGGGTTGGCTAGTCCTAGAGTACTTAAGCCTGGGAGATGCTTCCCCCGGGTCTTCAGTTAGAAGATTGTTCAAAGGTCCTGAATAAACTACTTGGAGAAGAGCTCGTGCGTTACATCTTCCTTGCTGGTCGAGGGTGGACGCGACAGAAAACATTTATATGTCTTGCAGGTTATGGTTTTGAAGTACATGTCTCTCGTGTTAGAGAGCAGTTCATCAACATCACAAGAAATACAAAGTTTAATATATTACCCCCAAAATCCATGTAAGTAGAGACATACCTGCTTCTATAGAAACCTACCTTGTGTCAAGTATTTTATCACATAATTTAATACAGGTGAGTTTCTCCATGATGCCTGAGAATAAATTTTTTGAGCTTATTTCTTATATTTTTGATGATGTTACTTACAGTGATAAACTCATTCAAATTTGACATGAAATAATGCATAGTAGAATTTCAAGGGAAAAGGCTAAAAGTTTTTTATTCTTTGAACAAATTTTAACTTCAGTATTTTGGGTTCAATGTTCTACAAGTCAAGAAGATAGTTAATTGATTTCACTATTCCCTTTTCATCCCAGAAAAAAACTACTTTTAGAGCTCTATAAATTATGTGTTCTTTGATTTCATAGAGAGGTAATTGAGGTGAAGGCAACTGAGCTGTCCTTGATAGAAATAGAACAATGAACACAGATCAGGTTACTCATGACAGAATATTTTCCTCATAGCATTTACTAGTCACATTAGTTCTTCCCTGGGTTAACAAAATTTATCACTGTATTGATGTAAAAGTCTCCTCTTTGGATATCTCTCAGTATTCCAATCCTTAGTTCTTTCCCAGAACTTTCTCAGGACACACCAATTTAAACACAACTGCATGGAACATACTATAGAGTGCATCTGGAAAAGCATGAAACCAAGGCAGAAGACCATATCCAGGCTACACTGACCAGATTGGGTTCTGATAGCTATGTTCTGACGTTCAACAAGGATACACATGTCTCATAAATTAAAGATAAATCTTTGTTGCAGGAGACAAAACAGCATATCCAAGATCAATTCACAGAACAAAGTGCAGCTGAGGTAAAAGAACTTCTGCCTTTTTTTTTTTCCTGGAACTTCTCTCATAGTTCTTCTAAGGCGTTGCTCACTAAGGGCCTTTTTAAAAATTTATTTTATTTATTTAATCCACTTGTTGCTTATATTATTACAGAGAGAAGAAGAAGTGGTGGAGCAGAACGAAACAGAAAGTGTATTTTGGAGAGATAATGAGCACAATGAAGCTTAAATTGTTAAAAGCTATTTATTATTTATTTATTTACATCACAAAATGCTCTCCCTGCCCTCCTGGTCCTCCCTCAAAGAGTCCCTCCCCCATTCCCTCCCTCCATTTTTGCTCTGATAGGATGGACTCCTCCCTGGTTTTTCCCCCAACCTGGCACATCAAGTCTCAACCAAAGAGCATATCAAGCTTAGTGTTACAGCCACGTTATATCCCAGAATGGAGGCTATATGTGTTATGAAGATTAGCATCAATAAGTAGAGGCCTTGGAATTCTTGCACTGGAATAAAAGAAAAGATGCCCTCAGGGAACATTTCCAAACATAATCTTTAAAATTCTGAAAGAAAGCCTCTGGGATCAGTTGCACTTTGAAAATGCTGAAATAAGAGTTCCTGCTACTGTCCTTCACGATAGCAGCAGAACTTGTCAATGGCCCATTTGGTTTGGGAGGCAGGAAGGGTAGGATTATGAAGAAACTCAAGATTTTAGTCCATGGCTCAAGAGAGTCATTGAGGCCAAATAACATGCAGGAGAGGAGTCCTGTATACTTCAAACTTCATATCTTTCAGAACTATTCCCTTTGTTTATTGTTCAAATGGCTGGCAAGAAGCAAGTTAAAAAATAAGAAAGATTTGTATAGGTTCTGGTAGTTAGATACACTGTGGCCACCAACACATAGTGTTTTGTATCTATGAGCGAAATATATGGTGCCAGCACTTCTTGGAATATCACTTATCATATCAAAATATATGCAAAAAGGGAGGCGGTGTTTCTCTTATTCTTTGTTTTATTTTGTCTGAGGTGCCAAACCATAAGATGAGACCATTATGAAGGTTCTTCTCCCTTAGTTAACCTTCTTTGGAGATCCTCACACAGACACCCACAGAACCTTGTCTTTCCAGTGCTGGTAGACGTCTGTATATCCAATGATGTTGAGAGTGGAAATGCCATCCCACTTCCTTTGATGAGGATACCATTATCCTAAGGCTCTTTTCAGGACTCTTGTTCCTTCAGAGCTATAAGAATATGGTGAAATGTTCACTTAATTACAATGAGATGTTTTTCAGTTAACAAAAACCTGTACAGTGATATTAAATGAAAATAATTACGTGAAGGCTTTCACTTTTGAGTTTCATGAACAAGAACCTTTTGAATAGCAAAATATTAAAATATAACAAGCCTGACAAGATGATTACATATAAAGTGCACAGCATATGATAGCTATTAGCTCAGTATGGTTTTTTGCCCTGATTCCATTTTTCATCTGATATACTGACACTTCTCATTTCTCATCTGACATACCTCATGTGATATATGACAGTTCAATCCTTGAAAACAAATTTCTTTTCTCTCATTGGCCCTAAATAATAAGAAAAGAAGCACAAATTTGATTTTCTTTATAGCTGAGGGAATTAAACATGCTGGTGTCCACCACTTCCTGTTATTTACTCAGGATTAAGTCCTCTGCCGAATAAGAGGGAATCTCAGAAACCATTGCCAGTATTGCCTACAGTTTTTTTCTCATTAATAAATTCAGTTCACAAGTAAAATCCTTGGCATATGATCTCCAGCATCTCAGAGCATCTTCAAGCAAAAGCATAGCTAAACTAGTTTCTTTTGATGAATTTACTTACATATTCATTGAGCCTTCTAGTAAAAAAAATAATACCTACTGATTATCATTTTGCTTATCATTATCTATCTTTGGATCATATCATTTAGCTTGAAAAGGTTAATTGGCAGTGACTCATGAGTGCTTTTATAAAGTAGATAATTTCAATCATCTTACTTTTTGACTCTACTTAGTTTCTGAAATGAATTACCTTTCCCTGTTTCTCTCATCATTCACCTTGGATCTAACTAGTGCTTTGGAAAGAAAGTGACATAAATAAGTTAGTTAAGCTAAATATCCAAGACACTTAATTATGTTTTATAATATATTTTTAATATATTTTGACATTGATAAGTTAAATTTTGCACAATATATTTAGATACTACTTATAGAAATGCTAACTTACAATTTGCATTTTTATGAGGTAACTTTGTTAGGAAAATGTTATTTGCTGGGCAGTGGTGGCACACGTCTTTAATCCCAGCACTTGGGAGGCAGAGGCAGGTGGATCTTTGAGTTCAAGGCCAGCCTGGTCTACAGAGTGAGTTCCAGGACAGCCAGGGCTACACAGAAATACCCTGTCTCGAAAAACCAAAAAAAAAAAAAAGAAAAAGAAAGAAAGAAAGAAAGAAAGAAAGAAAGAAAGAAAGAAAGAAAAGAAAAAAGAAAAAAAGGAAAATGTTGTTTGAACCTTCAGTAAAGTAGTTGGATATAAAATGAACTCAAAGAAATGAGTAGCCCACCTTTATACAAATGATAAACACAATACCCTTTACAGTAGCCACAAATAATGCTAAATATCATGGTGTAATTATATTCAAGAAAGTGAAATACCTATATTATAAGAACTTCAAGTTGCTGGAGAAAGAAATTGAAGAAGATATCATAAGCTGGAATGATCTCCCCATCTCCTTGATCAGTAGGATTAACATAGTGAAAATAGCCATCTTAACAAAAGCAATTTATAGATTCATGCAATTTCCATCAAAACCCCAACACAATTCTTTATAGAACTTAACAAAGCAGTTCTCAACTTCATATAGAAAAACAGAAAACCCAGGATAACAAAAACAATCCTTAACAATAAAAGAACTTCCCAAGGTATCACTATCCCTGACCTCAAGCAATACTACAGAGAAATAATAATGAAAACTGCATAGTATTGGTATAGAAACAGACAGGTTGATGTAATGGAAAGAAACCCACACACCTATGGACAATTGATTTTTGACCAAAAAAAAAATCAAAACCATACATACAATTGTAATTATAATAATAAAAAAAAATCTTCAACAAATGGTACTGGGTTAACTGGATGTCTGCATGTGGGAAAAAGCAAATAGATCTGCATCTATCACCCTGCACAAACTCAAGTCCAAGTGGATCTAAGACTGTCTTAGTTAGGGTTTTACTGCTGTGAACAGACACCATGACCAAGGCAACTCTTATAAGGACAACATTTAATTGGGTCTTGCTTAGAAGTTTACAGGTTCAGTCCATTATCACCAAGACTAGAACATGGCAGCATCCAGGCTGACAGGCCTGGTGCAGAAGGAGCTGAGAGTTCTATATCTTCAACTGAACACTGCTAGCAGAATACTGGCTTCCAGGCAGCTAGGATGAGGATCTCAAATCCCATGCCCACATTGACACAGCTACCCAAATAAGGCCACACCTACTCCAACAAGGCAGTACCTTTAAATAGTGCCACTCTCTGGGCCAAGCATATTCAAACCATATCAAAAACCTCAACATAAAAGCAATACACTAACTCTAATAGAAGAGAAAATGGGAAATCGAACTTATTGGTACAAGAGACAACTTCCTAAACAAAACATCAATGGCTCATGTACTGAAATCAAAAATTGATAAATAGGACCTCACCAAAATGAAAAGCTACGGTCAGGAAAAGTACTCTGTCAATAGCACAAAGCAGCAGCATACAGATTGGGAAAAGATATTCAATAACCCCATGTAATAGAGGGCTAATATCCAAAATTTATAAAGAACACAAGAATCCAATAATCCAAATAACCCTATTTGAGAATGGGGTACAATGATAAACAGAATTCTCAACAGAGGGATTTTGAATGGCCAAGAGCACTAAATGAAATGGTCAACATCTGCAGGTTCCGGCATGGCCTTAGAAAGAAGGGACAGAAGGCCATGGAAATTGCTGGTGGGACAGGGCCAGCAGGTATGGTCTTCTAGGAGTGTGGATAGAAGTGTGGATATAAAGCTTCTCTGTATAATAATGTGCATATTTTTATTTCATTTCTTTCAAGGAATGTCCTCCTATCCACTTTAATGATTCCTTGATAATCAGAGACAGCTGAAGGCTGGGAGTGGAAGGTATGGCTAATGTCTTAACAGAACAGTAAATGCTGGGACCTTTGGAACAGCTCTTAAAGCTGAGAGAACATTCTAAAACAGGAGTTCAACCCTGGCGGTGGTGGCGCATGCCTTTAATCCCAGCACTTGGGAGGCAGAGGCAGCCTGGTCTACAGAGTGGGTTCCAGGACAGAGAGACCTTGTCTCGAAAAAAAAAACAAAACAATAAAAGCAGGAGTTCAAAACTATATATTTTCTTAAATATGCAAAATATAAGAATGCAATATGAATCATATAAGGGGCTTCATGAATCTAAAGGAACAGATGTAGCTGCACTGTGAGCCAAAAGATTCTAAGAAAGGAGAGAAAGAGATTCAGGGACTGGTGGTCACAGTAGATCCTACCCAGCTAAGAATTTTGTCTATGCTTGCAAAAGCAGATATAGTCCTGAGTTCAGGGTCAGCCTAAGACAGAGCAAGATTAAGCCCTAGTATGTAGAAATAGTAAATTCAGGACTGGGTCCCACTCAGTTAGATTTTCATTTGTGCTTAAAAGAAACAGGCAGATCTCTGAATTTTTTTGCAATGTTGAAAGAAAATATGCATGCAATCTCCTAAGAATTAAGGGGCTAGAATCATTGTATGGGATGCTGACTTAAAGGATAATCAAAAGGGAACCTGAAGTAAAAGACTAGATTGATATGTAAAATAAAAGACTGGGCTTATGCTCTGCAAAAGATGATCAATTCAGAGAATATTTTTAGAATAATAGCAAAAGAGAACTGCTTGGAGAACTGTCTCCAGCAGAGAATAACAAGAGAAACCTGTATAGAAAGACAGCTGTCTGGTGATCTTCAGAGAAAGCAGAATAAAGAGAAAGGAACCTAGAAAGCTGTCTGGAGCAAAACATAGGCCGTCTGGTTGGACAAACAATTTTACTTATAGTCTTTTATCTCACTGCTTCCAGACACCTCTTCCTCAGTTCTCCTCTCCAAGCTGAAGCTGGTCCTTGGCAAAAATCCTTAGAAATCAAGGAAATGCAAATTAAAACAACTCTGAGAATCCATCTTACACAGATCAGAATGGCTAAGATCCAAACCTCAAGTGATAGCACATGCTGGTGAGGATGTAGAGCAAGGGGAATCTTTCTTTACTGTTGATGGGAGTGCAAACTTATAAAACAACTCTAGGAATCAATTTGGCAGTTTCTCAGAAAATTGAGTCTTCTACCTCAAGACCCAGCTATATCATGTTGGGCATATACCCAGAAGATACTCTACCATCCCACAAAGACCATTGCTCAACTATGTCTATAGAGGCTTTATTCCTAGTAGCCAGAAGCTAGAAACAACTAGATGTCTCTCAACTGAAGGATGGATAAATAAAATGTGGTACATCTACACAATGGAATATTATTCAGCTATTAAAAGAGAGACATCATAATTTTGAAAGCAAATGGATGGGACTTGAGAAAAGCATCCTGAGTGAAGTGACCCAGCATCAAAAGAACATGAGTGGTATATGCTCACTTAAAAGTGAATATTAGCCATAGAATGTAGAATAACCATGATATGTCCCACAGACCCAATGAAGCTAAACAGTAAGGAAGACCCAAGAAAGGATGCTTGGATCTCATTTAAAATGGGGAATAAAATAGTTATAGGAGACAAGTGGAAGGAGGTAACTGGGTGAGAGAGGGGATGTGGAAGGGAATGAGGGGATCAAGATTAGGTGTAGCAATGGACAGGGGAGAAGGCCAAATGGTCATGACAATGAATGGCAATCTGTAACTGACAGGATTGAGGAGATGGTGGGCATCTGAAGATATGACAGAGACCTGGGATAGTCTAGGTATCCAAGAATCAGTGGAGATGACTGTAACTATGACTCACAGCATTGGGGATATGGCACCTGAAGAGGTGACATCCTGAAGCCAGGCAGAAACCCCAGTGGAAGGATAGGGACATTAACCCATCCACTAAACTGTTGACCCAAAATTTACCCTGTATTCAAGAAATGTTGGCATAGGAGATGGAGACTAACTGAGAGAATGGCCAAACAATAACTTGCCCAACTTCAAATCCAGCCCATAGGCAAGCACTAATTCTTAGCACTATTAATGATACTCTGCTATGATTGCAGACAGGTCTAACATGGCTGTCCACTAAGAGGCTTCAACCACCAGCTGACTCAGACAGATACAGACATTCACAGCCAAACAGTGGATGGAACTTGAGGACTCTTATAGGAGAATAATAGAAAGGTTTGCAAGCCCTGAAGGGGATAGGAACTCTACAGGTAAACCAACAGTGTCAACTAACCTGGACCCTTGAGGCTCACAGAATCAGAACCACCAGTAAAAGAACATGCATGGGCTGGACCTAGGCCTTCCCACACATATGTAGCAGATGTGCAGCTTGGTCTTCATGTGGATCCTGAACAGCTGGAGCAGGGGAGGAGGGGCTAATCTTAAAACTGTTGCCTGTCTGTGGGATATGTTCTTCTAGCTGGACTCTCTTTTCTGGCCTCAGTGGGAGAGGATGCACCTACCTTCATAGAAAGTTGAAGTGCCAGGGTTGGGGGAGTAACAGGGAGGCTCCAGTCTCCCATAGAGGAAAAGGAGTATTGGGAGTAAGAGAGAGGAAGGTTGTGACCAGGACAAGGGGCAGGGTGTGGATTGTAGAATGAATAAAAAAAAATGCTGTTTGTGTCATGGTCTCACTAAAGAGAGAGGCTGTCCTATAACTCATTATGTTTTCATATCACAGTTTAGCCTTAAATGTATGGCAAATCTTTTTGTCATCTACACTCACATAGAAATGAGGTTTTTATAAACAAATAATGACCTATATTATAGTAATATTCACTCTTGTAAGGAATATGATGGTATTGCAAATCTATATATACTAACATTTGTAAAGCAGTTCAGATGACACCATCTTTTTTGATAAGGACTTCCTCATAATGACACTGTTCACTGGGTTCCAGTGCACATACAGAGGTGAGAGTTCAAAGAACAATTTTTAGGATTACATTCTTGCTTTCCAGTATGTAACTCCTAAGACTCTAACATTGAGTTTTAGGATAGACAGTAGCACATTACCTATGTGTCCTCCTTTTGGAGTTAACAATAATCCACAGTATGTTTGGTTGTCTTGACTTCACTTATCTGTGCATGAGTATGCAAGTATGTGCCTATGTCAATGGCAGAAATACTCCAAAGTCATTGTCAATAAATGGTACTCAACAAATACCAAAAAGACAGTATATTATTTATTGGAACAGATTTTTTTCAGTGGTTTTCCCATTCTTTGAGTTATAAATGTGTATATTTCTGAGAGTATTAGAGCATTTTAGGAATGGTGGTTTCTTCCTATTTGAACTTCAGTGTGAGTGACAGGAGTGCTCCTTAAGAACTACATGGACACATATTAATTTCTGTCTCTTACTCTACAATATTCAAGTGACGAGATATTTCAAAATATAACTCATACAACTTGAATTCTGACTTGGAAATTGTAAAACAGGTTAAGACAAAAATTACTGTGATTCCTTATATAAAACTCAGGGGCCTTGTGGTCCTACACATTTTGGCAGTTTGTGCTTTGGTCTTCTGTTCTTTCTTGGGTAGTGGTTGGCTTTGCCTAACAAGTGAAATAGGGTGAAGGTAGGAAATGAACTGGTGCTTCCATGAGGTCCAGTAATCAATCATAGAACCAGAAGGTCTTACTTATAGAAAAGTTAATTTGATAAGGAATAATATCAAAGATCTTCTGAGTGATAAGGAACAAACCATAAATGTAAATATGAAATCTTCTCTACTGTAGAACACTTTAGCATCTGGTCCAGAGTAACTGGAAGTCTACATGATTTAAATTTCCACGTTATTTTATATTTCATCTGACAGTGAATCACAGATTCACATAAGAACTTTAAATAAGAAATCACTTAAAAAATTGAGAATACGAAAATCAAGTTTGAAAAGGGCCTGCTATTGTCTAAATAAAAATGAATTTAGAAAAAAAAAACACATTTCATTTTTAAAAGTTAAAATTGGAGTTAAAACTAATAAACAATACAGACTCTAACAAGATTAAATACCTTACTATGTTTAAGAATAATTAAAAATGTGTATATACATATTTTGTTATTCAACTAATAACCACCCACATTCCAGAACCAGGTGCTTTTCCATCCCCCACTCTACCTTAAATTCATCATCACTAAGGGCAGATGTGACATGCTTTCACCTTTTGTATTTTGCTTATGTGCATGCTTCATACCCTCTATAAAGCCCACTGTAACTACCTGGTCTACCTGGTCTGTTACTGTCTCTTCCCCATTCAGGGGTAGCTATTTTGCACCTCCCTGATAAATCTGTTGTGATTTTTATGTCATTTGTTGTCCCCTGGTCACCTAAATAGAGTTTCACTGCTGTGGTTGGGATATAGTGTATGAAAGAAGAATGAATAAAAAAAAAACTTTATAATATAACAAAATATCAAGCAACTATTAGAAAGAGCATGGGAATAAATTAGAACGAAAATAAAATAAGAAAGAGGTAAAATGGAATAACTATTTTATGTTTGTCAATTGGAGAAATGTTTTGAGATTATAGTTGTAAAAATGAATAATAGTTTGTATTCACATTATAAATATTTGATTAAAATGGGCTTTATCCCACTACTTTTTTAACATATAATAATATTAATAATAATGTTGACTATAATAGATGAAAATATAGGTAGAAGGCAAAGCAATAATATTAGGAGCAAAGAATCTTATTAAAAGACAGTGATTTTTAGAGTGTGAATATCTGTGACAAAGAAGTCAAAAAAAGTCAAAAAAAGTTCGAATTAAATAATTGCAACTCAGATTGATCCTCTAACACTGAACAAATTCTGTGTTCTTGCTAGACACCTAAAATTTCCATATTTGATATTCTCCCTCATAACTGAGACCTTGAAGTGCTTTGTAGTGAATGGAAGGCACAACAACACTAATGTAAACTTGTTAACCTTAAAAAATAATGAGTATGTGTTAGACTGACCAGTACAGAGGATCTCACTTAAGAAGAATATCAATAAGTTTACACTAGTTACACCAAGTGGGGAGCTCTGAGATTCTTTCTCTCTCTCTCTCTTTTTTTTTTTTTTTTTCGAGACAGGGTTTCTCTGTGTAGCCCTGGCTGTCCTGGAACTCACTCTGTAGGCCAGGCTGGCCTCGATCTCAGAAATCTGCCTGCCTCTGCCTCCCAAGTGCTGGGATTAAAGGTGTGTGCCACCACTGCCCGGCTGAGATTCTTTCTCAAATGCATATTCAACAAGCTTTACTAAGGCTATAAATTACTGAAACTAATTATTAAGAGAGATAAAGAAATTTTCTTATGCCATTCTCTGTGTATTAATATTTCATAAGAAATTCTGGGAGTCATATTATTTTCATGTTTCTGATTTTTTCTAATTAGGGATATGTTTAGTTTTCTTATATACATATTTATTTTATTCAAATATAATTTTCATCTTCCACAAAATGCAAAATAATGCAACTGTAACAAGAAAACAGATGTAAGTCTTTTTTATTCCTTCGTTCTATTCAAGAACAAGGCTCTTATGCCTGTCAAATTTCCCATATTTATAAGGATAGTGTTTTCTTACCCTTTTATCTCAGCTAAGGACAAAGAAAGTTCAAAAATACAAAAATAAATGTTTCAGTACATATTCAAGGCCATTTTGAATGATTGTTTTATTCTTATCTTTTTCACCAGGCTGTATATTTGATAAAATTGTATATTATTTTTCTAACATACTCATTAAAGTAATTTCCATTATTATTCTAGTTTTTATAGTTTCCATAAAATAACTGATATCTACCTCTATTAAAATGAAAATTAATATTTTTATATTAAATTAAATGCTGCCTTGTAAATTACTTTAAAACATTAGAATTCAAAAATATCTCTGTGGATGCTTTCTTGGAACTTCTGTTAGGTATAACATTAACAGGGGTTGAGTTGGGCAGATTAGACATGGAGTAAGAAGCAGGGTCAGAATTCTCATCCAAACCATAGTTTCAAAGCCCAACCTGATCCTTAGCAAACACATGATCACTCACTCAGTGGTGCACTGATTTAATTTCGTTACAGGCTGTCAGAGGCTTCAGTTCCTCACAGCGTATACCTCTTCACATACCTGCCTAATACATAATTTATTTCATTAAGAGACTGTGAGAAGAGAGGGAGATTGATTCTGCTTTTCCTGTATCACAAACCCTGTAAAATATATGAGACTGCAAACATTTTCAATGATGAGGCACAGGGTTTATTGAAGACCCCACTGAAGTATGGATATCCTTATCGTTCATAGCCTCAATGATTTACATATCTTCTATCAATAAAATACAGTCAGCTTCTCACAAACCATTCCCAAAATCTCATTCATTAGATCATCAGCCCGAATCTAGATTCCTGTTGTTGTATCAGGCCTTGTAGAGGAATTTTAATCCGGTTACTGGCTGCTTTGGCAAGGGATCATATAATCCCGAACACAGGTAAAGTTAGTTTCTAGAAGGAAGCAGCTCTCTTTGAAAGTGAATTCTAGTTGAGGCTAAGACAAAGTAACAAATCAGAGAAAGATTTGATGAAATGAGTCCAAGATGAGCTATGCCAACTCTCAGGAGAGCAGCACAGGAAAGAGATGCGGTTTAAATTTACAGGCCTCGTGAAGCTCGTGAAGAAGGAAGACCAAAGTTTGAGTGCTTCGGTCCCTCTTAGAAAGGGTAACAAAATACTTACTGGAGCAAGTATGGAGGCAAAGTGAGGGATAGAAACTGAAGCAAGTGCCATCTGGAGACTGTCCCACCTGGGTATTCATCCCATGTGCAGTCACCAAAGGCAGACGCTGATGTGTATGCCAGGAAGCGTATGCTGACAGGAGCCTGATATAGCTGTCTCCTTAGAGGTCTGCAAGAGTCTGACATATACAGAGGCAGATGCTCACAGCTAACCATTGATCATGGGGTTCCCAATGGAGGAGTTAGAGAGAAGACTGAAGAAACTGAAAGGGTTTGCCGTCCCATGGGGAGAGCAACAGTACCAACCAACCAGAGCAACCAGGGCTAAAACCACCAGCCTGGGAGCACATAGGGAGGGACCCGTTGGCTCCAGTTGTATATGTAGGGGAGGATGGCCTTGGTGGACATAGGTGAGAGAAGAGGTCCTTGGCCCAATGAAGGCTGGATGCCCCATTGTAGGGGAATTCGAGGGTGGAAAGGAGGGAGTGGGTGGGTGGGTGGGGGCACATCCTAATAGATGCAGGGGGAGGGAGGGTAGGATAGGGGAGTTCTGGGTGGGAGTGAAATGGGGAAAGGGGATAACATCTGAAATGTAAATAAAATATCCAATAAAAAATTAATCAAAGAAAAAAACAGTAGTGCAGGGAATTCTCTTGAGTTGGCAGTGAGTTGCGAGTTGCGTTACAAGGGCGTCAGTGCAGGGAGTGCAGTGCAGTGGAGTTGAGTTCATTCATGAGTTCGTGCAGTCCATCCAGTGCAGGTTAGCAGAGGCAGTTGAAGTCAAAGAATAAGAAGGAGCCAGAAGATAAGATCAAATTTCCAGAATTAATTTGAAACCAAGCAGAATATTTCGGTGAAAAGCTAAGAGAAGCTGTATTGAATCAATCAGCATGGAAAAGTGTCTGAGACAGAATTTCTGAGTTGAGCCAGTTAGCTAGAGTTCAGAAGAAAGAATTAGAAAGGGTGAGTTTATTCAGCAGTAAGCCTCTGAGATGACAATTATATCAAGTAAATAAAAGTTAATTTTACAAGGCCTAGTAGAAGGTAGGACTACATTGTATTTTGTTCCTTAAATAAAGCCATAAGCAAAATAAATATAAAGCCAATTAAAGTTCTGCCACCACCTATGAAACTACCTTGACTAACTATCCTTCCATAACACACCCAATTTATAATGGTACAACTGGCATTGCTAACCTTTCTCTTCCTGGGAGTAGAATTTTGATGATGCAATTACACTTTTTAAATGATTGTATTGTATTAGTCCAAGTTCAAGTGAGTAGCATAGGCACATATAAAATTCCCTGTAATGCATATGAAATACATATTGGTGGTCATGTCACTGAATCAATGTCAATTCATATTACCTTAAAAATAATACAGTCATCACCATATGGAGACAGTGAATGACATTTAAATGGTAATTCTTGTGTGAAACGATAAGGGAACTCATGTTTTATTCTCTTTACAAATACTGTCATACATATATCCATTGATTTTTCTAATAAGTTGATTAGAAATGTTATGATCTCTTCAGCTTTATCAGTGCATTGTTTTCTTAGTGTCTTGGATTTGACCTGTCCTACAAAATGCGACATTCTTTTGTAACTGAGAAGACTGAAAATTTTCTAAACCACTAAGTATATGAGTCCAAATATTTTGCTTTGTCTCATTCTTCTCCCATGTTATGATAATCCAGCTTGTATTAGGCTTAATAGCTATCTTATAATAAAAATCAAATTTTATATTCATTCCATTTTGTGATTAAATATATTCCTCAAGGATTGTGCTACGCCTCCCCTGTAACCTTAGCTACAAATAGTTCTGTACTCTCTGTTTCAGGAAATGGCAATCATCACTTTGTTTCAAAAATTTTTAATAACCAACTTGTTGTGACCACTTTGTTATGACTATCTTGTTACAATCACCTTGTTATAACAATCTTGCAACTTTATCTTTATTTCAGGAGATTGATGCGACCAATTTGTTTTGCTTATGTAACTCTGTTATTACTTATATAATTCTACCTGCCAAATCACCCATTGGAAATTTCTTATTCCTAAAATATATATATTTTTAAAAAACTTATTTAACCTATCTTCAAAGCTGATCTCTTGAACTCTACCTTTAGGAAGAAACAGCCTTTGAACACAAATTAAAAATAAGCTTGCTTTTATTAATTGGCCATGATGATTTGGGTCTTTCTCCTCATATCTGTGAAATTAATAGTTACTATTTATTTGCAGACTTGGTCTCCAGCAACCCAGGCAAGACTCAGACTGTGTTGCCAATGGTGACTCGAACTCCTTGTCCCTCTCCATATTCAGTATACTGGAACTGACCAGTGTGTATCACCAGCCAGGCTCACAAATTACAACAAACAATAAGAAGAGCTAAGGCTAAGGGCTTAGCTTTCTGGTTGGCAGGAAAATCTCCATGGATCATTGCCTGTCTCTCTCTTCTCATAGTTTACTGTAAACAGAAAGAAACAGCAAAGCAGACCTTATTGTTAATGGTTAGCTTATTTGCATTAGCAGCCAGTTTTATATCAGAAGTTTTGTTATTTTTATAATGTCAGTCGACATTCTATTGAGCTTCTGGCACTATGGAACAAAGGTTTTTTTTTGTTCTTTGTTTCAGTTACTAGTCATCTCCTCATTCCTATGTGAACACACACCAGAAACATTTTAATCTCCAAACCTCTAATCATAACTGATAGGATTCAGACCCAGGACAAACAGGTGAGGCGCATATTTTAACTACCAAAGCAGACTTGGCATCTGGGTTTTCCGAATATCCCTCAGTCCCTACCTATTACAAGGCATGGCTGGCATACTTTTCTACCTATGATGACTTTGCAGCCCAGGGCCTGTGCATTACCCTCCCCAGAAGTTATATAATCTAGACATTTTGGTCCTTTCTCTTTCCCCCTCTCTGCATTTTTTAATTCCTGTGTGGGAACACTCTCTTTTTCTTTCCTGCTCTTTGCCTTCCTTCTGTGAAGAGTTTCCTGGGCTAGTTCTTCCAGAGCAGTAAGAGAACTTTCCCAATAAATCTGCCTTTATTTATTTTAATTAGGCTTGAATTGGTTCATTTCATAGGCAGACAATAATCTATCAATGATATGTGTATAACATAACTCAACAATTGTTTCAGAAAAACCATCTTCATTTAGTAGGCTGTTTCAAGGGCCCATTTGTGTAGTGATATATCTAAAGAAATTGGATCCCCTATTTAGCATGGTCATCAGACTTTACCAGCCAGTAACTATTTCCTGCCTTCTTAATCACTTATACATTCTTAAATATTTGAAATAGCACATAGTTTGTAAAAATCTAATCTAGCTTTCTAAATCTCCAGTTTAGACTTCTATAAACTCCAAGATTTAAAAGACTATGAACTCAGTATTTGAAAAATAAATAAAACCTGTTTCTCACTGGACTAAAATCTACAGGTAACGAATAAATGCAATCCTTCTTTAGAGGCTCACAGAGAAATCTGTCATGCTGTCTGTTCTAGTTCCATTTTTTTCATCCATTAACTCACTGAGGGCCAGGAAGTACTCCTTAGGATGTACTCTCACATACTTCTGTGTTTTCCCATGCAATATTGAGCCACATGCAAATTCTATGGTAATGCCTGTCCATCTCCATCTCCTCTACTCAAGAAGTACCCATGGTGTCTCTTTTGATATCTAAGCATGCTGGTATTAGCATGAAGGCATGTTTTGAGTCTACCACAATTTCCTTAGAGTATTCACAGATGGGCATCTCCTATCTTTCTGCTCCTCAACTGAGTCCTGAGCTACTTTACATTATATAAGGGATTTGGAAGGAAATGGTGTGTCCTATCAACTTGAAGACATAAATGCTTGTAGTATTTTAAAGGTAACTAAATCCTATAGTAGCAAATTGTGCTCTATGTTGTGTGATTCTTGAGTAATCCTGTTAAAACATGACAACTGTGAGAACAGACATTAGCGTATTATTCTTTCTGATGTTTGAGATTAAGATCATGAGTGTTTCAACTAAAAATTAATTTCTGTGGACTGGAGAGATGGCTCAGTGGTTAAGAGAACTGGCTGCTCATTCAGAGGTCCTGAGTTCAACTCCCAGCAAGCATATGGTAACTTAACAACCATCTATAATGAGACCTGATGTCCTCTTCTGACATACAGGTGTACATATCAATAAAACATTCATATGCATAAAATAAATATATCTTTAAAACATTGATTTCTTTTGATATTTTCAAAGTTTGAAATCAACTTCTGCCACCAGAAGGCTAAAGTGAGACTTTGGTATTTTGTTTGTTCATCATTGGACTTTGGATGATCAAGGATTGATGATACTTATTTTATACAAGGATTTTAATTTTTCAAGCATATATTTTATTCTTAGAGAATTTTATATAGTAGCTCTTGTTCGTATTTACCAATATTCCACCCCTGACACTTCTTAGATCATCCTTTCTGCCCTAACCCCTACCAGTTTGTGTCCTTAGTTACTTTGATTTTTTTCTTTATTTTACAGAGTACACTATCTCATGGCACATTTTCTGGTCTTCTGGCCTTTACAGTGTTTATATCTCCTCTTACAGAAAATTTCCTAAGCCTTAAATCTAGGTGTTATACTAACAGTGTATTAATTGGGACTGGGCAACCCACAGTCAGTTGATCTCTTCATTTCGCCAATATCAGCTTTCTGTATTAAACTTCATCTACTGAAAAAGGAAATGACTTTGACAACAAAGACAGATGTATAGTTAGCCTCAAATATAAGGAAATATATTTGAGATTGCAGTTAGAGGTGATACTCATTTAGGATAGTAACAGTATTAATGTCTCACCCAGGTTCCATACCCTCAACAATCAAAAAAACACAGGCAAATTTACAGTGTCAGGGTCAGTTGCCATCTATTGAGCAGAGCATAAGAAAAATTGGGTAACTGTTGTTACCCTCAACATGTAAATGCCACTATTGTACCTTTGCTGGATATCTTGCCTTGTTGACAATTGTTAAAGTTAATTGGGATTACCAACGGATAGGACTATTGATTGGTTTTCTCCCTTGGAAGCTTCTAAAGCACCTTCCAATACTATCAAACTAGTTCTCAGGAAGGAGGCTTCCATGGCAGACTAGAATTGATACTTCCAAGTCCTGTGCCAGAAATTAGTGTGGTCTTCAGTGATAGGGATTTACCTCCTCCCCTTACTCCCCTTTATCTGAAGTATCTTCATTTTTTTCCTATGAAGATAGTGGGTTTTACCAAACGTCTTTTCTTAAGTAATGAAATGATCATATGGTTTCTGTCTATATAGGTGGATGAATAAATTTGTTGCTTCATGTATGTTGATTCATCCCTACACCTCTACCATGTGCAGACTTAATAATGTACATCATCATTTTGATACATTCTTTAAATTTTTGCAGGTATTTTGTTGAGAATATTTGTGCCTGTGTAATCAGTTCTATCTGGGTATTTCATGTTGACTTAAATTATTTACTTCATCTTAATTTGACAATTTTAAGTTGCATGTATTTATAAATTCATCCATTTAATTTTTTTCAGTTTGCTGTAATATGCATAGATTTTGAAAATATGTCTTTGTGATTCCCTGAATTCCCTATGTCTGTTGTAATGTCTTCCTTTAATCTCTAATTTTAATGATTTGAAACCTCTCTCTTTATTTTGGATAGTTTGCTTTTATGATGGCCAATTCTGTTAATCTTTATGAAGGAAGTCTTTTTATTGTTTTTTGTATTCTTTTAATGTTCATTTATATTTCAATGATTTTCACCTGACTTTTACAAGTCATAAAGGATATGTATATATAAAGTCAAAAAGAAAAAATACACATTTGACAGTTATAAACTATAAATGACAATGATTTGGATCAATTGGAATTTTTCCATGGATTTCTTTGTTACTAAGAAACAATGACCACACACTATTGGCAATAAAAAATTTCAAATTTCTAGACTGATTAGTTAAATTTTCCTATCATATGAATATAAAACATAGATTACCTAAGAAGAGTTGGCACAAGTATAGAGCATAAAGTTTCCAGTGAGACTTGTTCCTACCAATATGTCTAGGCCAAAGACTAAACCACGAATGCTTAACTCAATTGCAACAGTAATAAATGTTGAATATTTGAGCAATGTCAGAAACCTAATATTTTTTAAGTGATAAGCCAATTTGTTTTACAGAAAATCTCTGAGTAGTAAAATGATGATTAATTTTTTAGTAATATTTAAAGAAGTATTGAATTTTAATGTGTTTTCATCCAAAATTAGTAATGTATCAAGAGACTTTTGTCAATCCAACTAGTTTGTGTAATAATTAAAATAGTTCTTAAAGAGAGTTTGACAAGAGATATCCCTTACATTAGGATAATACTTTCCTCCTAGAAGACAAGGGTCATTAAATAAAAATTTCTGTGATAGGAATAGGTTACTTCCTACAATTTGTAGATCTGTGTGTCACCAGAAACATTCAACCTAGACTGCATATTGACAGTGTTCTTGGTTGACCATCATAACTAGAAGGTAAGATTATATTGCTGAAGATAACACATAATTTGATTGAAGGATACATAATTCAATCTCAAGCTGACTGCAAGACATTCTCCTGTCTGAGTAGGTTTTATAGTGATAGTAAGTGCTATTCAGACTCTTGGAGAGAAAATATGTCAGCGGTGTTACTCAGCACAGGAGACTACATACTAGCCTAATGATCTATGAGTCAAGATGTTTCCACTTGTGTGATAATAACTAGGCTGTCTATAGGAGATAATAATTGCTCTCTTGATTGGATTGAGAATTGCACCCTAGTTGAAAATTCAATCATGTTATAAATATGGTCAATGACTAGTGAAGCTATCGTATTTAGCTGAGACTGTTGGTGTTGTTTTGCTAAGTGGTCATTTTGTCAATCTCTTCTAAATATTTGTATTTAAATCTACAAATTTTTGCTCCTCTTAGCCTTTGCCTGAAAAGATTCTCATTTCGATTGAAAGTGGTTAATGGAGAGGTAGACTGCTGTTCAAAATGCTGAAATAACTGACCGACTGTGAGTACTTATTAATAGATTCATATTTTATCATCAGCCCACTAGCCCTCATTATAAGGCTCAGAGAACATTAGAAGAAGGGACAGAAAGAATGTAAAAACCAGGGGAAAGTAAATCGTTCACTGTAAGCCTGGCATTTGAATATGTCATGGCTTTTACATGTGTGAACTCATAGCATGATTTTTCCCACCTAAGTCCTACAGACAATTATGAGAGTTAAAATTTCTAGCATGAAGAATGTGTGTATCAGTACGTACACATATTTACTGTCAAATATTCCAGGTTCAGTCAATAAAAGAATTCATATTAGTTGAGTATGAGTAAAACAAAATAGGTATTTTAATGTCAGAAATTCTTACAGCAAGTCTCTGGTCTTTCAATCTTACTTCATTTCAATAATGACCTGTCATGGTCAAATTTTCCCCCACAACTGCCTTACTTAATCATAAGCATTGCTACATTCTTGTTCAATTCACTTTGTTTACTTATTTGTAGACATTTTCCAAAACTAATTATTACAGAATATTTTCTGTCAGAGTCCAGCCTCGACACAGGATCGGAGTTCTCAACTGGAAGCAGGGATATCTGGAAGGCACATAATAAATATACACAGACTACCTTTTGGGTAGAAGCTGACAGGCAATTTTTCAAGGCTTAAAGTTTCTCTCTCTCTCTTTTCTCTCACTCTCTGCTTTCTTTCTTTCTAGCTCATCTGCTTGCAGTTTGAGGCTGCACACACTCTGCATTCTCCTGTGTACTCTGCTTTTCTCCTGTGCGGTTTCCTTTTCTTGAACCCCCATACACACCTCTGTGCATTCCCCTGTCACTCTTATACACACTCTTCACACACATCTCACATACACCTCACACACACTACATGTATTCTCCTTTCACTCACACATACACACTCCATACACCTCACATTCTTTCTTCATTCACTCTTCGCATTCTCTCTTCATTCACTCTTCACATTGTCTCTTCATTCACTCTTCACATGCTCGTCTCATGCTCTCTTGCCTTTTTCTTGCCCCAGTCTTTTGTTGATATTCCAAAAGCAGGTAGAAAAGAAGACATTGTATAAACATTGCCAAATCAAACAAAAGAATGATTTCGTTAAGTCCCACAAAGAATTAAGAATTAAAATTGTTCCCAAAGTTTCAAACTTCCCTATTTCCAGGACTATAGCCAAAATAATAATAATTGCAACTTATCATTATTTAAACTTTAACTTTTAACTTATTATACTTCAGAGCTCAGAGCTCTGAGGTCAGCTACTTGCATTTTCCTGTGAAGCTCTAATGATAAATGACATGGGCAAAGCTGCCAGACAGTGGCCAGAAAGAAGCAAATTAAGGTTTAACTCTAGTTCCACTAGCTTTCCACTTCTATGCATTGCACTATGTGTAAGAGTCCTAGCATTTTGACTTAGTTTTACTAGTATAAGATTTTATGTATTCTATACTTCCTTATCTAGGAACTATTCTTAAATGTTATGCAAAACTTATTTCATAACTTCAGTAGATTTTTCCTTGGGAGTCCCAGTGCTGGCTCTATTTCATTTTCTAGTAATCTCTTCAAACTTTCTTTGCAAGTCAACCATTAATCTGGAACTACCATTGTGCAGTTATTGTGTTGTTTCCAAGATGAGACCACACAGCATTCACCTAGGCCATTAAGACTGTGCTGTGCTGTGCCCTATGCCTCAATTTTTAATTGTTTAAGAATCATTATTACATCAAGGAACATCTAGTTTCACAGAATTCACCAGAGCAGAAGGAGAAAGAAGCAAGAAAGTCAGATATAATAGAATAATTATGCACACCATGGGCAACTGAAAACAGTCACGCACAAATGAAATCTATACAGCCATTGTCCAGGGCTAAGGTTAGGAGAAATGGGAACAACTGTCTTTTACGAAGAGCTGCTGCGGGCTACTCAGATGTCTCCGTCGGCCTACTGCAGGCAGTCCCTTATTTCAGAAGGTGGGCCCCCTGGAGGGATGTGTCTCCTCCTTCTTAGGGTCCCAGACATCATCCACTTTACAAGGAGCGGCGGGCTTCTGAGATGTCTCCATCCCAGCCAACTGCAGGCAGTCCTTGCCATTGTTTGCTATCTCCAGCAATTTTCTATGTTTAATTTTAAGATGATCTCCTAAAAGTCCCAACAGTTCTTACATTTAATAAAACCCTACAATATATATTAAAATACTTCGTTGATGATAAAACTTTCATTATTTTTGCACATTGAACATAGTATAGGATTATATTTTTTAAAACCTGATAAATTTGTGGACAAGACAAAAATATGAAGTTCATGCACTTTCTATACATATAGTCATATATTTATTCATTTTAAAAATTGTTATTTCTTTTCTTGGTGTTTTTGGAATTCTTTCATTCATCTGTTTCTCCAACACTAACCATTTCTAATTGTAGAGTAAAATTTGTATTTATGCACTCTCCTTTCCTTATCAAACCTTGTTTATCAAATTCAACTATTTTCAGACCACCTGACTTTGTCAATCCTGTCTTCATATGGCAAATAAAAATTGTCATTGACTTAGTCCTTGCATTTGCTTTCATCTGGAGCAGAATTGTCTCAAAGTAAAGGTCTCAGGTTTGCATTTATGGCAGCAATGCAGCAAACTAAATACCACCTGTCTAAATGTTCTCTGGTTGTGTTGTTCAACTAAGTACATTGAGGCTTAAATCATAACACTATAATAACAAAAAGTAAGAACTGTACACTTTGTATTATTTGACAAGGACATGACATTATGCATTCAGGGTAAGCTTCTGAACTGTGTACTCTAGAATGGGTTTATTTTAAAGTGATTACATTTTCCTTTCAAATGCATCTTTTCTACTTGAATAATGCAACCACTAATATAGGAAATCATGGTTATTTCAGTAAAGAAAACTCTGCTATTATACAAGTATAGAGAAGCATACTCCATTAACCTTTCTGTCCTTGCAAATCAGACTGACTTATTGTGCAGCTTCAATTAGCTTGTCAAATAAATGCACTACCATTACAATTCTTTCCTTTAGCTCAGTTTTAGGAAACAGGGTGTGCCAAGAACTGAATAAGCATTATAATTTGCCTTTCTGGAAGAAATATTGGATGATGAATTTTGAAGCAGCATTTAAACTAAGAATAATTTTTTTAAAAAAAATTAGAAACAGCATGAATGAATACTGGACACAGTCTTGATATGAAATTTTATCTGACTATTCTTGTAATAATAGTTTAGATTATAGAGCCAAATAATAAGTGCATCATAGTATTTCAGTGGTCATATATAAGGTAGAAACTTTAATATGTTTTGTTTCATATAGTTAAGCTAAATCTATATTTTGTTATGTGGTTATAGCATAATAACAACTAAAGTAAAATATATTAATAAATTGTAATATATATATGCAGATGCCTAATTTTTAAAATATAAGATATATTTAGCTGACACTTTCATGAATATTCCTCAAAATATATCTCATTTGGTGCCATAAAAAAGCAATTTTCATGCTGAGTGGGGCTGGTGCACGCCATTAATAGAAGCACTCCACCCAGGAGGCAGACACAAAGGGAGGCAGAGACAGGAGAATCTCTGAGTTTGAGGCCACAAAAATGAAAACAATTTAGAGGGCAGCCAGGTATACACAGAGAAATTACTGCCTTGAAAAACAAACAAATAAAAAACACTTTAGATTTCAGTAGCTAACTATAAAAGCAAAATTCTTCCAAACTAAATTTTCATAAGTGAGAAATAATGATTAGAAAATCACATAATTCACACATTTAAAATTGATTATTTGGGTGTAAGCTTGTAGGCTGAAGCATCCTCTAATTTTCTCTTATTATAAATTTATGTACAAACTACAGATGAATGAATATTGTATGAATGAGTGAAGAAGAATTTCAAATCATTGCTCAGAATGGCAATAATCTAAGTTAATCACCTTAATTTTTACATTATCATGATCTATGGCTTCTCTTTTTCTGCCCCTATTTGTTCATAATTTTTCACTTGTATTCTGACAGTAACTAATTCACTTTATATTGTCCTTTATCAATGGATATGAAGGTTGAAATTGGAATCAATTTGCACAACATACCCTCTAGATTTTGGTGTGGCTGAGGTAGACCTTTTTGTTAATAAGTTATTGGAAATTACAAGGCTATATTTACTTTCTGGTTGATTTTCTGTAATGTCAGCTTTTTGCACTTATGTAACTTCTATCAGTTAAGTATATAAATAAACATTAATAAATATTTTTCAAGATATAATGCCTCCATTATAAAACACACATATTTAATATTTATTCTGAGATATTATGAGAAAGTTCAGACATGGAAACTACTATTAATTAAAATAAAGCACAATTTTATGAGTATTTCACATTTGCAAGCAGTTTTTTGAGATTCTAATTTATTTCCAATCTTTCCCCACCTTTTTATTTCTTCCCCCAAACCGTCTCATAAATCTCCTCCAACTCCTCTTCAAATTTCATAGCCAGTTTTTTTTTTAATAACTGCTATGTCATATGTTTTTTTCCTGAGGTATAACCTGCCCAGTTTGTGAATCCTTGCCTGCATATATGTTTTCAGGGCTGACCATTGGCGCTGGACTCCTATAACTGTGCTTGACCCTGGGAAGGTCACCACTTCTGCTCTCAGTTTTCCTCAGTTGTATGTGTGTGTGTGTGTGTGTGTGTGTGTGTGTGTGTGTGTGTGTGTAGGTGTGAAGCCCCAGGGGCTTTTCTCTGTCTAGTTTTGCATGCATGTTGGAGTTATCCTTACTCAGCTCACATTTAGACTGGAAACCTGCTCAAAAAGATGAATGCCATTTCTGATACTGGAAACATAGCTAACTTATCAGTGCTAGTGAAAGCATAGCTAATAAAGGAAAATTTATAACCACTAAATTACTACACCAGCATAATCTCTAGGAAGAATCTTTAAATATTTGTCTTTTTCCCCATAGGTAAGTATAGCATTCACTCTTCATCAAGTGAACTTCTTTTAGCAACAGATGATAATGACAACAGAAAAAAATCACAGCCAGTTTTTAAAACTGAATATGCCTTCTGAATACTGATTCCTTCGGGCCAATAAAGTGATGAGTGTCTGAGTTGATAGGCATGGAAATTTCCCTGATCTGATGAGTACAAAATGAGTGCAAGCATTGATGTACCACCTTGTGCCTGGTACAATTATAGAAATAGTAAACAATATTTACTATTTATGCATAGATATAAATAATATTTATACTTATGAGTATTGTAGTCCAACTCAATAGTGTGGGCTGCCATGAGCAGATGAATATATAAATGCACCATGTTTGCCGTGATGGTATTTATATATTTGTCTCAGAGAGTGACACTATTAGAATGTGTTGGACTTGTTGGAGTAGGTGTGTCACTGTGGGTGTGGGCTTTAAGACCTTCATCCTAGCTGCTTGGAAGCCACAACTCTGCTGGGAGCCTTCAGATGAAGATGTAGAACTCTTTTTTTCCCTCACTATGTTTATTTATTTATCAACTTATTTTATGCTTTTGTTTCCCCCATTAGATATTTTATTTACATTTCAGATGTGATTCCCTTTCCCCATTACCCCCACCCACCCAGGAACCCCCTATCCCACCCCCACTCCTCCTCCTTCTATGAGGTTGTGCCTCCACCCACCTACCCATTTCCACTTCCCCACCCTTCAATTCCTCAACACTATGGCATCCAGCCTTCACAGGACTAGGGACTAAGGACCTCCTCTCTCACCTATGCCCAACAAGGCCTCCTCCCCTACATATACAGCTGGTTAGCTCCTCCTGCACCATGCTTGCCTGGGTGTCATCATGTTCCCATCTTGATGATAATGGACTGAACCTCTGAACCTGTAAGTCAGCCCCAATTAAATGTTGTGCTTATGAAAGTTTCCTTGATAATGGTGTCTATTCACAACAGTAAAACCCTAACTAAGACAGTAGATATATTCAATAAAAGATTATCAACATAAACAAGAATAAACTACAACATTACTGATCAAATTGCTATAGGATTAGAGAATTTATTGCTATATAAATTAATCCAGAGATATAAAGGCAAGTGAATGAATCTGATCTTTCATTTCATATTCATTCATCAATAAAATGAATGGCAAGGAAGAGACACAAAAGTAGAAGAGTTATTAGTAGGGATAAGAAAGGGTGTCAAAGAAGTTTAATATCACAAAATTATGACCAGGCATAATTGTTGATAAACCTATACATAAATGAAACATCACAGTATATCTTATCATTTAAAAAATAAATATGTGAAATGATTACAGTAAAAATATGATTTATGGCTGAATATATACCATATGCAATTAGAAACTAGTGTCTAGTGTTATATTTTATAGAATAGTATAATAGGAACTAAAATTTCTAAACTAGTATAAGTAACAAAATCATAGGGATTATGAATATTGGAGTATTGTTAGTATTCCAGAATCTTAGTCACTATTACTCATTGTATTATTGATTTACAGGACAATATAAGAAGTCAAAATGTATTGCAAATTCTTTATTTGAACTTAAAACAAAAGAAAATTAGATGTGCCTATTTGTGCCTTCACAGTTGAACCCAAATACTCACTTTTAAACATGTGAATTATATTATTTTCTAGCATTACTTCTCACTTGTAAAATATTTATTTAGAAAGAATTTATTGAAATATAAAGTACATTTTGTTGTTTTTTGAGACAGAGTTTCTCTGTGTATACCTGGCTGTCCTGTAACTCATTCTGTAGATCAGCTAGCCTCAAATTCAGAGATTTGACTGCCTCTACCTCCTGATGCTTCTGCCTTTTGAGTGGAGTGCTACTGTTAAAGCCATGCACCAGGCCCACCCAGCAGAAAAATGCTTTCATAAGGCATCAAATGAGAATTACTGAATGTATATCTCACTGAAAACTTCTCAATAATCAAAGTTTGTGTTAGCTCTTCCACATAAAAGAATAGAGGACCAGTGAATCGGTTACTACTCCAGCATCATATAGAAACCAGTAGAAAGATACAAGAACTAAACACTGGAGGTGAGAGAGAACTTGAGCTTCAAGAAATAAAATAACTAATGAGCATGGTCAGGATAAGAGATAGTGTTTAGCCGGGCAGTGATGGTGCACGCCTTTAATCCCAGGACTTGGGAGGCAGAGGCAGGCGGATTTCTGAGTTCAAGGCCAGCCTGGTCTACAGAGTGAGTTCCAGGACAGCTGGGGCTACACAGAGAAATCCTGTCTCAAAAAGCCTTAAAAAAAAAGAGAGAGAGAGAGATAGTGTGTTTAATAAAGAGGTTAATAAAGAGGTGAGAAATACCTGATACTGAAATCAACAGCACAAAACCCAAAATATTCAGTCATTATTAACTATAATTGGTGCCTCTCCAGTAGTAAAAATAAAAGATCAGTTTTTTTGCCGAAGTTTGTAGATAGCTTATGTTATTCTTGTTACATCTAGACATGCCTAAAAAGTAAAATACGATTTTAAGATTTTATTATAAACATCATACCTAAGATTCATTATTAAACATGAAGTGAAAGAAACTCAGATTCTTCCTTTATGCATAAAAATTTAAATTGATGTTTTCATCCTTCTTTTACATTTGCTCTGCAGGCAGGCCATGGCAAGAATTCCAATGGTTACAACTAATTATCTGATGAAAAGCAAAATTGAATATGAACGAAATGTCATCTAGGTATACATCTAACAAATAAATGTGTATATTCATTCCTGATAGTATTTGTAGGAAATATTCTGAAATGTATTTGAGTCAGGATTTCTTTTCCTTCAGATAGTTAAATTTGTATTTAAATTCTCACAAAAGCAATACATGGCTTTGTTCTAATATAGTGTTGTTGTTTTTCAAGCACCAGTTTGATTTTTACATTGCCAAATAAAGAAGTTAATGTTGTCCTTGGTTTTAGTAAAGCGACCTTGAAAATGTCAAGTGTTTCTTAACCCTTTCGACAAAGTGGCTCTCATTCCACGCAAAGGTGGAGCTGGAAGAATCTACTGAGTGAGCAGAGATGGAGCATGGTACAGTTTGGCAATGAACCCACGTTTCTTCTACTCTATTTTATTTTCAACAAACTTACTAGAAATAGCACTCAAGAGAAAATAAAATTGTTATTTCCTATGAAAATAATACCATCATAAACAGTGGGGTTAAATTAATTTATAGTTGTAGGTAAGTATAAAAATATTTTCATACATAGTAGAAAATGATGTTTTTCTTTTACTTTCAAGCTATCCCAAAGACATACTTAAAAATATTTAGTGGATACGATTTCCTATTGATGTGCAAAATTAATCTATGTTTTTATACAATGGTTGCTGAGTACAAACTTCATCATTTTCCTTCAATTTACTTCTAAATGATAGATGAAATCATAAAAAATATCTCATACACAATGTTTAAATCAAATTAAAATCATTCATCTCCTCAATTGTTTATTATTTCTTTAAGCTAAGCAAAGACTCTTTAAAATCCTTCTCTGTTAGGATATGAAATGGTATATTCATTGATGGTCTCTCCAATGTCTTCTGCAAAAGCCTTCTTTCTTTCTTTTGAAATTTAAGTCCCGATAGAGTAAACTCTTCCCATTTCTCCTCTCCTCCTATCTTCTCCTCTCCTTGGTGCTTGAAACTAATACCCAGCATTTATTTATAGGAATATAATAAGATGAAACTTTCATTTAGATAATTGGTGTTATAAATACATAATTTTTCTTCCAAAATATATTTCTGAAACAATCAATCTAAATATAAGACAGATTTCTGGAACTTTTTTTATTAATTATTTTCATTTTGTTTACAGTCCAGTCAATTCCCACCACCCAGTGCACCCTCCCACGTTTCTCAAGGGTTAGGATCCTTTTTCCCACTGAGGCCAGACCAGGCAGTCCTCTGTGTGTATATGTCTGGTGCCTTGGGCCATCTAGTGTATATTTCCTTGTTGGTGGCTCAGTGTCTGAGAGATGATAGTGGTCCTGGACAGTGGGACCTATTATTTTTTTAAGCTATATCTTTTTTTAAAAAAATCTTTTATTTATTTATTTATTTATTTACACTCCAAACCCCACTCCGCTCCTGGTCTACCCTCTGACCATCTCATATCCCATACCTTCTTCCCGCTCCTCTTTCTCCACAAGGATGTCCTCACTACTCAACCTCCCTCCCCACAAGAGCTGTAAACTCCCCGGGTCTCCAGTCTCCTTCCTGTTTCCTTCCTGTTGAGTGGGCCTTAAGTCTAACTAGAAAGCTGGTGGTTGCTACAAATACATGAGTGCCACATCTTACGCCGTGACCATGTATTATTTTCATGATTTATTAGTATTATTAAGCTTGGTAGAACTATTTAATAACTTTTGTCCCTTGGCATCTCATGTATTATTTCTAGAACTATGGACAGTTTTTAATTTTGAAAAAATAAATAGCTCTTTGGAACAGTATAATAAAACAATTGTGTCGATGAATCAAAATAATATTAATGATAATAAAGTCAATTATTTTCTGTGCTATGTAAGTTTTAGAGTAAGCAGAAATCATAAGGTGCTAGGAATTTGACAAGGTTATTACATTAAATGTATTATAAAGAAAACATTACATGAATTAATAAATGTTTTTGATAATAGAAGTTATAAAATTATATCACATATGTATTTTATATATGTTATGTATGTATATAATATATAAGGAGCACAGTCTTCCCAAAGGCTGTATAAAAAAAAATAAATGTAAAATTTCAATTTATAGTATAGAGAGGAATACTATACTACCCCTATGAAGTAAAAACGATTCAACAATTTTATTAATAAAAATTCTTACATTGAAGAAACCTATGGACTCAAAATATATTGATTTTTTCATATTAAAACATTTTAAAATTTATCATTTAAAATTATATAAAAATAATCTCCTTTTTATGATGTCTTTCAAAATATTAAGATAATTAGCTGTCATGAGTTATATTTTCCTTTGTTTCACATGGCACTTAGAGATAGTGTAAGGTTGCATGTGTCCATCTTTCTGTTATTTATTTTATTTTATTTTATTTTATTTTTATTTTTATTTTTTGCATAAAAGGTCTAATATTTGCACAGCAAAAATGTACCGTCAAGATCTGAGAGTGAATTGGGGATAAGGGAATCATTGTTTCAAGGTATAGTTTAGGTAGGTTTTATACTATTTCCAAATCATATTTTCAACTAAAAATAGATTTACTCTTGCAATGTAATCTGTTGATACTTTCCTCTCCTTCTTGCTCTACTAAATCCTCCTGCCTCCTAACTTATCCAGCTCCAAATCTGCCTTCATTCCTTCTTTCGTTAGAAAACAAGCAGATAAATAAAGAAACCAACTAGAATAGAACAAAACAAATACAACAAATAAATGTAAAACAAAAAAATCAGATGTAAAAACACAAAGTCATGCATACCATCCCTCCAAAACAAACAAACAAATATACAGACAAACAAACTAAGAGACAAACAGATACATACAAACCCCTGTAAAACTTGAAATCAAGGAGGTCAATACGAGTTTAAACTTCTTGAATCCTTTCTTTCTTTTTGTCTGATCTGGAGAATGCATGTTGCCTCATGTCCTGTGACATAGGTCCTTCAGAAAAATGAGTCCCACAGAGGAATTAAGGGACCCTGAGTTATCATAGCTTCTGCTTCTTCTTCTTCTTCTTCTTCTTCTTCTTCTTCTTCTTCTTCTTCTTCTTCT
>NW_021620961.1:2531383-2581984 GCF_004785775.1 Grammomys surdaster
TCTTCTTCTTCTTCTTCTTCTTCTTCTTCTTCTTCTTCTTCTTCTTCCTCCTCCTCCTCCTCCTCCTCCTCCTCCTCTTCTTCTTCTTCTTCTTCTTCTTCTTCTTCTTCTTCTTCTTTTCTTCTCCCTCCCTCTGTTCCTCCCTTCCTCCCTTCCTCTCTTTCCCTCTCCTCTCTCCCTCTTTCCCTCTCTCCTTTCTATTTCCCTCCTTCCCTCCCTCCCCCTTCTATCTCCCTCCTTTTACTTTCTCTCTCTTTCTCTCTCTCCCTCTTTCCTTCCAGCAGCTGCCTCCCTCCATCCATCCCTCCCTCCCTCCCTCTCTCTTTCCCTCTCCCCTCTCCCTCTTTCCCTCTGTCCTTTCTCTCTTTCCCTCCTTCCCTCCCTCCCCCTTCCATCTCCCTCCCCCTACTTTCTCTTTCTTTCTCTCCAGCAGCTGCCTCCCTCCCTCCCTCTCTCTTTCCCTCCCTCTCCATTCCTTCCCTCCACCTTCTCTCTCTTCACCTATCTCCCTAACTTGCTTCCTCCTGAGCTATCACAAATTTATTGACCTTAAAAAGAGTATCATCCACTGAAGCATTTCTTGATACTGACTCACCTGTAGCCATACCTACAAAACTGTCCATGGCCCTCCATATTTCTTATGTACAGAAAAATTATTTGAAAAGAAAATATCTCCCTATACATTTTTACCACCATTCTCTTCAATATTGAACAAAATGTTATAGTCGCTAAGATATAAGAATAGTGTTAAATGTGAAATCATTTACTTTGATTTAATTCTATTGTTTGATCATGAGTGGTTCTATTTTATTTGCATGATTTGTCTGACTGTCTGCTGAGAGTTCCATGGATGCTTCCTTAGCAGGTGTTTTAGAACAACTTCTGGAGCATCTAGCCTTCACAGAACCAATGGCTCTCCTTCTATTGATGACAGATAATGCCATACTCTGACACATATGGGGCTAGAGCCATGGGTTAGATTTACACTTCTTTAGACAGCCATATTGTTGATATTTCATAGATTGCAAAGAAACAATCTCTCAGGAGCCACTCAGGACCTCTGCATCTTAAAGCCTTTGTATTGCCCTTCTACAATGTTTGCTGAGTCTCAGCCATACATCTATCAGCTGGGGTTGGATGCTCTAGGGTATCGTGATTTAATTTCCATTGCCAATATTAACACCTGAGAAAATATTATGTAGGTTTTAATTTCCATAAATAATTCAGTGCTAATTTAACAGTCAAGAGAGTGATGTTGCTAAATTGATAATTTAAAAGTATAATTTTAAAAATATAAAAAAGTCTTATAAATTATTTGTAGGGATCAAATAAGGCTCAAAGCACAAATACTTGAAAGACATGATTTTTGAAAAGTTGGCCTCAAAGTTGATCCATTTTCCCAAGGCCTTAGAGAAAGTTCTTGAAATTAATCATGTCTCTTCTGTGCCCTAAACCAAGAATCAAAATTCTAATAAAAAACTCAAATATTTATTTTATTTTCTGAAAGTTTTACTTCAGTTTTTCACTTCTAATTCAGTCTCATTTGCATATCTCTTCTATTAGAAAACTAGGCACAGTAAGTTCTGTTATTGTCTAAGGATGTTCAAGCTGTCACATGAGCATGACACAGACTGTAAAATTCTAGGAGTAGAAATCTATTTTCTGTCATTGTAGAGGGCAGGGATTGTCACAGTGATTGTTTTGTGCATCTAACAATCTAGTCTTCTAGAGTCACAACTACTCTGTGTCCATTGGTAGTGCAGGTGTGAAGGACTAAATAAAATAGAATGTCTGGAAAGACCAAGCTGTGTGGGTTTTCTTTTCCAGTGTGGTAAATCCATCAGGGGTGACATAGTTTCACCATCTTATATGTAGCATCACCATGTTTGAAATCCTGGCTTCTGTTCAATGTGTAAAGTGGAGGCAAGGACCCAATCATTCAGTCATATTACCCCTCCATTTGGAGAATATGATTACACAGCTTTTGATGCCCTCACTTACATTTCATAGTCTAACCTCTGAACACAGGTATTTCAGAGATATCTTACAACACCATACAATTATTTTATATTAATTCAAATTCCAGACAAAACCTGAAATGAACTATACAAAATTGATTTAATTTGGATATTTCTATTCAAATACCTTAGGAAAATATTCTGCGAATTGTACACATAAGCAATTGAAATCTAATTATATGTGTATATATGTATAGATAATTATAGCTTTTTCAAAATAGAATATTAACTTGGTAATTTTATGATTAATTGGTTGATGTCTAAGTAAGTTTTATATGAGCATTCACAATTTTGAGCTATAGAACATATTTCCTTTGTCAGAATATACTACCTTAAACTTTACAGTAAGTCTGTGTTATTAAGAATTTTACATCAAAATCGAGTGAGTAAGTGAATTAAGAAATGTGTGTTTTGGTTACAGTGGTTAACAGGGACAGATGTTAGAAGGTAGCAAAGCAGATGTTAAATGAGTCACTTTTTACAAGACATTTATAAAGGAGAAACAAAATTAAATGTCAAAATGATAGAACTACTCTCAGTTCAGAGATACAAACCTCCCTAAACTCATTATACTGGAAACAACAACTATAACAGGTGTTTATGTAAGTGAGAATTTAAAACTTACATCAAGTAAGAGAAAATACATTCCTACTAAATAAAATAATGATGCCTTTATTTTTTAAGTAAATTTAGAGATATTTTAACAAAGGAGAGTTTATAATTTCTTTCAGTTGATTTAAAAACACACAATTCTGGGAGGCACTGAGGTGGCTGAGAGGATAAATCTTTTTGTCTCTCATGACTGATTACCTGGGTTTCATCCTCAGAACTCAAGTAATGGTAGCAGGAAAAGAAAAGATAATTTACATAAACATTACATGTGTACCACATCATGTATGTGCCTTCACACAAATGGAAAACTAGAGAAAATATTTCCATATTTGTAAAGTTGATGTTTCAAAAAAATAGAATTTATATTTGTTTTACTTTTTGAGATTATAATTATATAATTTCACTATTTCTTTTCTTTTCTTTTTTTCAAGCTCTTCCTATTATCTTCCCTTTGTTTTTCAATTTCATGGCCTCTTTTTATTAAAGGTTATTACATGAAACTATTTATATTTCTGTCATCTATATATCAGTCCTCTACCACTTGATGTATGTGTGTGTCTAAATATACCCTGCTAAGCCTATATTATACCACTTATATTTATGTTTTCAAGACTTGCCCATTTTGTATTGAATAACCCACTGGTGTTCCTCTGACTTTCAGAATTCCTTAGCTGCTTGTATTTCTTTGTGTACAGTTGAGAGCTCTTGATCTCTCATCTGTCTACTTGGGATTTCTACTGTTGCTGTTCTTGTTTAGCTCATGTTTAGGCTGTCCTGTTGGTGATACTGTATGGCTGAAGCTTCTGACATTATCACTTTTAATAAACAATAAAATTTTTCTCAAATTAGCGAAAACTATGTCCACATAATTGTAACATTTGAAAACTTATAACAAAAAATCTAAGATAAAATTTTGAATTGTCTTTGTCAATTTGAAACACAAGTAACCACCGTGAATGCTAATGGCTAAATGTATTTCCTTGGTTTTATACTTAATCTATTATGTCTCTGAATCTCTTAGAAATAACTATAAAATGAGTAGTGGACTGTATTTTTCTGTGTATTTGGAGTTTGAAAAGAAGTCCTTTGAGTGTTGGAGTGGTTAAGAGAACTTGTTACATTAGCAGAAGACCAAAGTTTCAGTACCCAGACACATGGTGATTCACAAATATCTGTAGATTTTGTTCCAAGTGAACCCACTTCTGACCTCAGGCAACAGGCACACAAGTAGGCAAATAATCATATTTATTTGTATCAGAAGATACTGAGAGAACTCTAACACTGATCAGATTGTGACCATAACTATGCTTTAGATTTAAAGCTGATAATAGTTTCTAATCAGGAATTGCACAAGGAAATGACTGACAATTTTATTTTAAGCATTAAAATATAATAATCACAACAGAAGAATGTCATAAATTACATTTATTATGTCATTGTTCAATCATTTCTATTTGTGGAAGTTAAGTACATAAAGAAACATTTGATTTATTTATTGTACAGCAATATATTTGTTTATATAAGTATAATGCTACTTCTATTAAGAAAAGTCTCTATGATGTTTCAATATTTTTCATTTTAATTATTTTTGCAGAAATGAAATGAAGCATCCTAAGAGCTTCTTTTAAAAGTGTATATTTTTATCAAAAAATATTAAAATAAAGTTTACGTTGAATAGTCTTATTTGATATGTTTCAAGCAATTTGTACATCGAATGTATATTTTCTTTAGTTTCTATTGGTTAGTTTTGTTTGTTTACATTTCAAATGTTATCACTCTTGCTTACAGTAGAGTAGGCAGTTTTTACATGAATCTACAACTACAATATTGATGGTATACAGTAACTCGCTTATTGGTTTATTGATTGGGATTTTTCATTTGGTTGTGTTTGCTTATTTGAAAAAAAAAACAGACCTTTGAGAATGAAAAGAAGAGGAAGAAGAAGAAGAAGAAGAAGAAGAAGAAGAAGAAGAAAAAGAGGAGGAGGAGGAGAAAGAGGAGGAGGAAGAGGAGGAGGAGGAAGGAGAAGAAAGAGGAAGAGGAGGAGGAGGAGGAGGGGGAGGAGGAGGAGGAGGAGGAGGAGGAGGAGGAGGAGGAGGAGGAGGAGAATAGAAGAAAAAGGGGGTCTATAAAGTAGTAGCTTTCTTCTCAAGAATCCTGTCTAGTAATCGCAGTTATGCTTTTAACACTTGGATATGTGACTTCTGCACAGCCCACACTATAAAGGATCACACTATAAAAGCATAAATGCATGCACATTAAGTGAAAAGTCAAAAAAGGTAGCGAAGTGAATGGATTCCTTTGGCTGAACTATGTTAACGTGTGCCGCTGGGAAAATACAACACACAACTGATCTGGTTTAAGAAGTTTGTGAGGGTAGAGAAGTGTGAATGCAATTTTTTTCCAGTGAGGACAAAGAGAGGAGATAGAGGCAGACATGTTGACAGAGTAGCAGGGTAACTGGTAGTAGAGAGACAACATAAGAGAGAAGGGAGGGAGAGAGAGAGAGAGAGAGAGAGAGAGAGAGAGAGAGAGAGAGAGAGAGAAAGAGAGCTTGAGAGAGTGAAAAAGAGAGAGTGCATAAGAGTGAGGATAAGAGAGAAAGCAAGAGAGAGAGAGAAAGAGAGAGAGAGAGAGAAAGAGAGAGAGAAAGAGCATAAGAGGGAGCATAAGAGAGAGCATAAGAAAAAGAGAGAGAGATTGAGATTGAAAGAGAAAGAGAGACAGATTCAAAGAGAGACAGGATAAGGCAGAGAGAGTTAAGAGAACAGTGAGAGGCATGGGTGAAGGCAGACACAGAGAGAGATCTGTGCTGATTGGTAGGGACCTTTTCAGCTGCAGCACATATACCTAAGCTCATGGCAGTGGAAGGAGATGATGCTAGGTCCCTGAGATCAGGCCAGTGGAGATCTCCTGAGTACCAACACTAAGACTTTGTTTATTCATAGGTCATATTGCTTTACCTATGACTTCCACAAACACTGAAACTAATTGACTGTGCAATAAAATCAAGTGACTGGCTGAAGCAGTAAACTTACTAAAAACAGTTTTGATTCACCTTATAATATTTTAAGCTTTTTTTCTTTCTTTCTATAGTCAGTTTCACCTACTTAATTTCTTTTTGGGAAAGATTAACTCAGGTGAATGATTTCATAACTTGAGAAAAACGGTGAGATTAATGTGTGCTTCTAAAAATCTAACCCTTAAAAGTTCATTACACTACCTTTCTTACATAAGGCTTTTCATCAAAGCATGTTGCCTATAAATTAAATGTTAGTTTGGTGGTCTAGTATTTGCAGACAGTGGAAAACTAGCCACCTTCATCCTTCTAATTGTGCAGGCATAAACTGATACTCTAAGGAGAAAATATCTCCAAACTACAACACTTGAGTTTCAATATCCAAAACAACTCTATGAAGAAGAAAAAAAATTTTTCAGTAGCTAAATTAAGAATAGCATTTTAAACTCAACATGTAAGTAGGAAATTGAGTTTATAATTCTGTTCCATTAAAACAGAAATGCTGCTTGGAATCTCACATGCATTATTTGGGTATACAATGTAAGTTTTCTTGTACACAAATAGTAGAAGACTTTTACAAGTTAAAACAGCTTAGGATTAATAAACAATATATTTGCAGACAAGCATCTAGGAAATTAAGACTAGAGTCATATATGTAATAAAAATTGTAGAAATTTTAATATATTTCTTCATCCTTAATACATTCTGTAAATTATAGAAAACAAATGAAAAAGAATTTTAATCATATATTCTATAAACTAGAAAACGTTTCCTACTTTTTCAAATAAACTACAATTTAGATTTGTTGTTTAGATGCAATTTCTACTCTAAGTCAATGTTTAGAAATGTTCAGATTTGGCCTTAGACTATTAGCCATGAGGTAATCTTCACCATCTGCAGGCTCTCCTGGAAGCCATCTGGAGTTTGACATCCCAGTCATGGTGGGTGGACAATGAGGTTAAGCTGCGCAGTGTTCAGATGGGATGGAATGGACCAGTGCTTTGCTACACTGATTTCTCTTTGCTCTGCCTGCTGAGTGTAAACTTTCCTTAAATACCCTGGCTTCCTGCCTAGGAAGCTATTAGAGGTTCTTCATCCCAATTCAGTTGTAAAGTTGTATGCACAAGACTCAAATTCCCCACATACTCTCCCACTTTCTCCTTTTTTTCTCCTCCTCCTCCTCCTCCTCCTCCTCCTCCTCCTCCTCCTCCTCCTCTTCCTCTTCCTCCTTCTCTCTCTGCTCCTTTTCCTCCACCTCCTTAAAACCTTATAAACACATGGACTGTGCATGTGCTTCTGGGTATATATATAAAAAATTTGAGGCCTTAAACACTGAACCAAATTACATCAAATGATAGCTTATCACGTCTATATTCACCATTAAATTAAAATGAATACCATAGTTTTAATGTCTACTTACTTGGGGCAATCACAATAGGTGCCTTCAGATGAAAATAATAAAAGTGTTTAGTCATGGAACTTTTAAACATAAACATGAATAATACTTCTCACAAAAATATGCCAAATATGTGACATATTTGTATTTTGCATGGACAAGTTTATTCCCCAAAATAATAATGTCCATTTTCTTACTTAATGGAGCATATACATTTGCTAGACAAGCAAAATGTATAAGAAACATTTTTGAGCTTTTAAAAGTATAAAATTTGAGCTGGACATGGTAGCACACACCTTTAATTTGAGCACTCAAGAAGCATAGAATATTAGATATCTATAAATCCTTAGTCAGCCAGGTCTATATGGCTGTTTCTGGGAAAGTCAATGTTACATAGAAACTCTCTCAAAACAGACAGACAGACAGACAGACAGACAGACAGACAGACAAAAACAAAGAGAAAAAAGAATGTGATATATGTTCTGCAAGTTTGAGTAAGAATTTCAGGGTGGGTGACCTTAGTCAGATAGACGTTTAAACGTATCTGTGGGGAATTTTCTTTATTATCAATTGATATTGGAGTACTCAGGTAACTGTGGTAGCCAAGGTGAGTCTCCAGGCCCAGAGATCCTGCCCTGACTGTTTTAAATGCCACATTGTGATCTGGAAGCATATGATTAAATAAACACCATCTTTCTCATGTACCATTTAGGCTGAGTGTTTTACCACAGCCACTGAGAAGCAAAGTAGGACAAATACCATGAGAGAAATTACATTGGTCCTATATACTTTCTACATTTAGCCAGTTGATTTTTAATTATCTTGACAAAAAGAATCCTCTGCCATCTTTTTCTTCCTTCCATTTATTTCTCCTTCCTCTTTGCTTTGAACAACTATATATTTACTTTTTAGGTGATTTATCTAAGACCAACAGACATATCAATGCACAAAAAAAAATTACTACAAAAGTTTTTTGCCAACCCCTTATTCAAAAATTCTCATTAAACCCAGAATAGGACAAACTTCCTATCCATCTCTATGTTTGGTAATGCATCATTGTAGCAGGGTGAAAGTCAACATTGGAGAAAACCATCACAAGGCTGGGGAGATGAAGAGAAATGTATGTTTATGTTTCGCCCACAAGGCCTATACCTGATGAACTTATTTGCTAATGATAAGAGAGTAAAATGAATACAAATATCCAATTGTATACATCCATGAAATTCTCAAAGAATGAAAAAAATACTGAAAATGAGGAAAAAATTCCTTGTAATTTGTAAGACAGCTGTCATTCAAATGTTAAATCTGTCAGTAGGTTTCCAAATACCAAAACAATTTTCTCTGACTCAATAACAAAATTGAAACTGTAGAATTAATAAGTAACATTTTAAATCTTCATATGCAAAAGTGTTTCACAGACTATATTTATTGTCCTTGACATACTAATGATCTGAAAATTGGCCACTGATTGTCTTACATATAACATAGACTAATTAAAAGGTCTTTAGAGTTTTAAATCACACTAAATAATATCATGTTTCCATAGGTTGGACTTTACAAAATGTATCTTTATCAAGATTCTAAAGTATTTTCCTTAACTGATTTAAGAAAATGTACTTTGAGGATTTTGATTATTGTTTACAGTGTACTATTAAATACAGTTTAGATACACTTTACAGTCTATTCAAAGCGTTGAGAAATTTAGAAAAAAATTGATAAGTTATTATCAACATAGAAGTACATGCTAAAAAAACAGCTACTGTCCAACTCGTGATTCAACCTGAATACTGGTTCAATCCTACCAACAGCCATTTGATTTGATCCAACATATATTTATCTTGCTGACATATTGTGTATGCCTCCCCATAATCTTTTTGTCAGATTTTATGTGAAGATAGTAGTTAGAGAATAAAAACACTGAGACTTTAATTGTGGGTATCTAGAATTACAGAATTTAAGAGCTCCTAAATAGCACTTTAAAAAATTAAATCACAACCTCAACATTTGAGATAACTTTGTTTTAATGTTTTGGTTGTTATCTCTTTCTCCTGTTACCGTCAGTACTTTTCACTCACTCAGTGCCTCTTCCGTCCCATCCATTATTTATAAATACTTTTGAATGTCAATCAGTTTTCTAAATTTTGCTTGATGCTGAAGACACAATGTAACAACATAAAACTTCCTCAGGACTATCTAATAATAGTTACTACAGAATAGCTACTAAATATTATATACTATATTACTAAGAGTGTCTCTTCAAATACCCATGACAAACAACTCAAGAGGCTTGATTGAATGCCATAATTTGCATGTCAGAACCCCTTGTTGAAGACATTTCAGACACAGAATTGGCAAATTGAACTGGTGCTCACATATCTGTCAGATTCCTCCCTGAGAACTAGATTTCATATTATCCCAAATTACTATGCATTGTGCCATCAGAGAAAAGCAGTCAAGAATCCTACGAAGCCCACAAACAACACTAATTAGCACAGCAAAATATCTTCTGGATAGAGTAGCACTTATATCTTGGGGACAATTATTAACTAAATTTGGATATATATAAAGTGGATATATCCACTTAATACATTTTACTGTAAACCTAGTTGACTCACCATGTCCAGTAAGATATTGGACCCTAGAGAAGAAACTATTACTTGCAATGTCCTAATCTACTATAATGTCTAATAACTTTATCCTTGTCTAAATACTTACCCTTATACCAAGAGATTAAGTTCAGCTCTCATCCTTTATCAAAGAAGGTTCTTTATGCACCAGACAGTCACCGTTACAGAAACCCATAACAGGACAAAATGCAAAGGAAGGTGATCAGACAGTGTCCAATACCAGCTGATACATCTACAACATCTCTTTACCTAAGTTTTAAGGAACATCACAGAAGACAGAGGGAAAGACTATAAGAAAATTTGCAAAGAGATGGTGATATCTATATATGCATGACAGAAAAGCTACATATGTAGAATTGTAAAAAAAAAAATATAGTCTCTTTAAAAAGTCTTGTACAAGGACAACACTAGTTGACATGCCAGCTTTGAAACAAAATATCTTTTAAACCACTATTCCAAGATGAAGATAACAGGCAATATTGGAGGCTAAGAGAGAAAGAAGACTTGTCTCCTGGGCTGAGTCTTGATAAAATATCCAATCTCGAGTGGTCAGTACTATACAAATATACATAAAATCATCTTTAATGAGTCAGCTGGCTGAGCATACACACACACACACACACACACACACACACACACATGCACTAATTTTTATTTTTAAAAGGAGGTCATGGATTTTAAAGGTACGAGATGAAAATAATTGTAGGTAGGGAAGACAAAATGATATAAATACAATATTCATGTATGAAATTCTAAGCAAAACTAATTTATTTTGAAAAATGTATATACACAAGCATAGCAGTACATGTTTTTAATCACAGATTTGAACAGAGACAAGCAGATCTGTTATTTGAAACTACTTGTTCTACCGAGCACAGTTCTGACAGTCATAGCTACTCTTTCGAGCATATACACACACCTATGTGTATGTGTGCATATACTAATATTAAAGATTATTAAATTTTAAGTTTCTATTTCTCTTTAAAAGTATAGATTTATACTATATACATGTATTTATATATGCTGCATAATATGTTATACAATAGAGAGAAGCCAGCATCTTTACTCATAAAAATAATTTAAAATGTACTTATAAAATATATAAAGAAGGAATTTCTATCAGTGTGGAAAATATTGGATTATTTTCTTGTGGAAATAGTTGAGATACAAATAACTGATTCTGGTTTGGAAGAATAAAATAGAAAACTATAGCACGAGGCTGTGTTCATGTTTTTCTTTTCTCTTTACTAAATCTCTAATCGTGGATTACAGGTTCTAAGCAATTTGGAAGTTGTCACAGTTAAAGGGTTGTGTTTTCTTTTTTTCTTTATTCTTTTCAGGATGATAGAACTGCATGTGATTTCCCCCAAGTGACTTAATGTGGTTAAAATGAAGCCTGAGTCCTCCTGTTCCAGAGACATTCTATGAAAGCAGTAGGGATCCAGAAACCATGCAAATGCCTCTCCAGCCAATTTGTTACATGTAAAGGAAACTAAAACAGAGTTTAAAAATGAGTGAGTGTTGTGTAATTTGCTCTATATTTATATTTTCCTTTAGAGCTTAATTCTTAGTTCTTTCATTATAGAATAGTACAAAGATTAAGCTAACCACCTGCATACCAACCTCAGCTGTTCTCAGAAGTACTAAGAGCATCAAGTTATTCCATCGAGGACATTAATCTGCGGAATCTATAAAGGTAACAAATGTATATGGTATATAGAAATTAATACATTCAAAACGCAGGATATTTGGAATTATCCATAAGCATAGATCATAAGTTTATAAATTACTCCAATTGTGCCAAATAGTTCCTAAAAGACTATGAAATAGCTATACACTTTTAACACAAAGTCCCCTAAGGATCACTTCTCTTGAAAATAGGGTATATTTGCAAAAATTAAAAAATCAATATTGACATACTATCACATCATTAAATAAGAAGCAATAAAGTGTTTTGAAGTTTTCTTCCTGATCAATATTTTCACTTATTGGTCTAACCTGTGTTATTATAAAGCACTTGTTTTATATTTTCAAATTTTGACATTTTCTTTATCTTCCTCTTTTTCATGATGCTATTTAAAAAAGTTTATTTTCATTTATGTGTGGAAATGTTTACCCACATGTATGCATGTATAACATGTGCTTGCATGACAATTGCAAACAAACAATATTGCAAACAATATTGGATTCCCCTAAAACTGTAATTATAGGTGGTTGTTAATCGCCCTGCAGGTGTTTGGAAACAATCCTGTATTCTCTGCAAGAGCAGCAGCAAGGGCCCTTAACCACTGAGCAGCAATCCAGCACCTAGCCATGCTTTTAAAACATATTACTGTCCAGTTGCTTTATAAAGTTCTCTCTATTTTGATTTCTTACATCTTTCCAGTGATTACAATTAAATAAGTTTGCTGAGGGAAACACCATTGATACAACTGTCATAGTGGCATAATGAACAGATAGTAAATTTAAATGGAAATCCAAAAAGAAATAAAGATGAAAAACTTGGATAATAGGAGTCTATAATTCTAGTATGTTTTTACAAAAACAAAATTCAGAACAATGACATAAATTATTTTTAAAATATTTGAGGTTATAAGACTCAATTAAAAATTAAAAAAGTACCTATCTATACCTAAGCATCCTAGTACAAAATTAATTTTTTGTGCCTAGATTTCAACATGATATTCTGTTTTATGAATCTCAGGTTGAAGGTTATTTTTTTAATGATTTTGCGATTATAATTATCAACAGACTGGTCATAATTACAGATAAACTATAATATTTAACATTTCAGCACATTTTTGTCTTACACAATAGATACATACTTAACTCACTACAGAGGACCTCCTTATTTAAAGCAACTGTTTTTAAATTATTGAACTACTCTTAATTCATGAAACCTAGTTTGTCCTCATATTCATGAAACCTAGTATGTCTTTAATTTGTTCACAATACATTCAGTAATATTACATTTGGTTTTATAAATGTTTTAATCACATTATAGGTTACATAAAAGCAAAGTTAAAATATTGAACAGGATAAACAATAATAAAATATCCTGTAATAGTTTTATTTTTAGTAATTATTGTATATAATTTTTAGCAAGTGTTCCATTTTGTGGGATTCTCAGGAAATTGTTTTCAATTTCATTTGTTTCTCTTCAATCATCTCTTCAACAATAAAAACAAGACATTTGTTAGTATAAACATCCAGGGTTCATTGATTTTTACTTTTTGAAGCCAACTTAGACACTGAGAGCTTATGTACCACTCTTCCTGCATAAAACAAGTAAAATATTTATATTTAAGTTCAGATAGTTCATTATTTAGAGGATCTAAAAAAGAATTAATTCTGTTATAACAAATATGTCTTTCTCATATCAAGTGCATTTGGAGAAAGAAATATTGATAGGAATATTAAAATCAAAGTCCCTATTGTGCTCACTCTTTTCGCAGTGATATTAGTCATTTACACCAGTAATGTGCTGTATCATTTACCATTTCACTAGTAAAACTTATCACACCAAAATAGCATGTGGCCTTTCTCAGTCATAACAAATATTATTATAACCTATATGATACATTTCTATTAATAACCTAAGTAACACAATTTTAAAAAATGATTCCAGTGTAATTTAATATAAGGTATTCCATTTTAAATGTATTTGTCCATGACAAATGTGTTTGTGCTTTTTAAGAAGTTACATATTTTTATTTCATATAATTAAATACCAATGTGGTACATATTCTATAATTAATATTTCTTACTTCATTTAAAAACTTTTAATGTGTGTTACAGAAAAAAAAGAAAAGAATGCAATTCAGAGATAAGAAAAAACACTATAAATGCTATGCTGTGGGATCAAAATGGAAAAAAAAAACTGAAATGAGGAGTAGAAGACAGAGATTTCTATGGCTATCTGTCTTCCAGAATCCTAAAATCCTGGTGATTTATGAATCCTGACACATAGCAAAGCAAACTGGACAAGGTAGATAATATGATGAGCTTGCTTCTCGAATATTGTAAACTCCTTAACCAGCTGTGGGCTGGGGAACAGGTCAAATCAAATGACTCTATACTTTGCAGTCAAGATTGCATCCTTGACGAATGGTAATGCAGTTTTAGCAAACACACAGCAGGCTGAGGTCAGAATTGCCTTGGCCCCATCAAGAAAAGTCATTCACTGTTTATCCACATAATGGGAAACAACACAGTTTATATTGAACATATTTCCTTTTTAGAGATTCTTTGTTGCAATGTCTCTTCCAGATCTTAATCAATTCCCCCATACCTTGCATGTGTTTTGACCTGCCCTTTTGTCTTGAGATGTGTTTAAAATGATTTTCAGAAATTACAAATATACCACTTTTTATATGTTTAAGTGTATAAGAATAGAGATGACTTCTGTTCAGTTCCCTGTGTCTGTGCCATTATTTACAGATGATAAACTAACTGTTCAGTATTTTTTTTATAAAATTGGCACTCTGTTAAGACATGCTCCCATCTATACCTTAAATCACACTCCAAAGTCATTAATACCTTATACTTTATGAAATAATATTCCAATACATTTGATTTTATTATAGTAATTATATATGTGTAGTAAGAATGAAAATAGATAACTCAATATTGATTGAAGAAGGACACTTTTCCCTTCACATTTGGCTTGATACATTGTAGCAGTTGAAAAACTCAAAAGTTCAGATCCAAAGGGAAGAGAGATTGTAGTTAGAGATGAGTTCAGTGAATGAGTGCTTGTCATAACAGTGTGAGGACTAAGCACAGTTTAGATATCGAGCATTTACAAATCCCTGGGGCAAGCATCTCATGTGAAATAGTTCAATTAGCAGTAGACCTTAGTATATACAATGGAGAATGTCCAAGTAAGAAAACCAATGTCAGTCTCTATGCAGACAGGTATATGTATAAATGTGTATGTGTGACCGCATGCAAACATGTATTCCAAGACATAAGTCCATGTATACATACACATACATACATACATACATACATACATATATGCTTATTATTTTAAAAGGAAATCACATTAGTTAAAATAAAAATGGTTTTTACACTTGACGAAAAAATTAAAAATTGCCAAATTCCAAGAGGAATTCAGTCAAGGATGGCTGACTACATATGGTTAATATTAGTTTCCTTGAAAAACTTCTGTGGAATTATATGGAAGGAAGAAAATTAAAATAATTTGAAACATGACAAATAATTTTCATTATGAAGCAAAGACATAAATGAGAGAGAAATTGATTCCCAACTAATGTTGACAATACCATGAAATACTAGATTAAACAGATTCCTAGTCTCAATTTTTATTTATTCATTTATTTTTATCCAATGAGCAGAATGACCATAGAAATACATCACAGAGGTGTAAAGAAAACTTCTTGTTAAAGATAAGTTGTTTTTCATTGCTGTTGTCTTGTTATGGAGGTGAATGGCCCTGGTTGTGACCTGAAGGTTAAATGAAAGAGATGAACTAGGAAGCTCTGTTAAAATGACAAAGCACTTAAGAGCACTGATAAAATGTAAGTGGTGTGACATCTGGCCTCACCCTTAGGATGGGGTTTGTTCGGGAACACTTGAGAAACATGAGAACTAGAATACACTCGCACTGTTTCTGCATTATAGAAAGTGGAGTTGGACTGAAAACACATGACTTGAATCTAAGAATCAAAGTTAGAGCCACAAAAGTTGACATAATCTAAAGGAAGCACACAGCACTCTGTGGCACATATGTCCACGAATAAATAGAGGATCTCCTCGGACAGGGAATTCATCCATCCACCACAGCTACCACTTTAAGGAAAACTACTGAGGCAATTCGTCTGGGAGGGGACTAGAAAGGAAGCAACGCATAAAGACATCTTGGTGCTGACTAGGAAGCAGCCAGAGGTCTTGGTACTCTTCTTTCACATAGTTCTTTGGAAATGTAAGAAACTTAATGTACATTAATGTTTCACTGTTACCTCTGTGTAGGACTTGTTTTTTGAGACGATAATTGTTCGAATGTTCCTACGGGAATTATTTTAACATTCACGACTCCCCAAGTAGTTTCTAATGAAAAGGTATAGAGTTGTGGTGAGGGATCCCACAGGCCAGCTTGTGAAACACTGTAAATCTGAAAGATTTGACATTTTAAATTTTATATATTTTTTCAATTTATCTGGCTCTTATAAGTAGTAAGAGTGTAATTGAGACTCTAAACAAAGTTCAAAGACAAAGTTTAGCTTAGTATAAGGGAAGCTGTGAATGTTTCTTTTATATAAACTTTTCATAGATGTATCTACAGTTATTAGAATAACAGAAACTCATAGTGACTGCTACTTACCAAAGCACACTAAACTGCTTGTTGCAACGATAAATTTCATCAGTGTTTAAATATAAAATTAGGTTTTAAAGCTTTGTAAATATCCTTATCATTTGCCTGGGTTACTTAGCTGTTATTTATTAATTGCAAAAAGGTACATTATTACATTTCTCATGGATAAGCATAAGATTTATGTAAGTAGTGTATAAATTGGAAAGAAAGTCTTACCGCCATGTAAAACATAATGTTTGTCTTTAGTCATCAACTTAGTACTCATCTAGCATGTATCTATTTACTGCTCCGAGTAACTGCCTCATCTTTCATCAGATGGCTATTTAATATGCTGACATATCCCCTTTCTAAAATACATTAGGTATTATTGGCTCACTACCTACATTTTTCACAACTAATATAACTAGTATCTGAAAATTAACAAAAAGTAAAAACAAAACAAATTCATCCCCTCTTCCCACTATCCTGCAACGTCCCCTGCTCACAGCACAAATTCAGAAATGTTGGTTGAATTGATTTATGACAGTACTTGCTTATAAACATTGCAAAGGAAATCAATATTTAAAATATATTTCATTCAGAGAGAAACTAGTTCATCTAAACTAGACTTTAAAGGATGAGATTTTGCAACATAATACAAAAATATTTAGTATTTTCTTTTGTTGTATTTAGATAATATTATAGCCAAGATTTTTTACAGTAACTTTTATTAATTAATTTAACAAATATGTATTGTATTAGTAGCATTGTGCTATTTATTTTTGCATAGAGTGAGTGTTCAGGTAAAGAAAACATCAATAAGGCAATTAATAAAAAAAAAGATTTTATCCTTTTGGTGTGTAGGCTCTCCTTAGGCTAGGTATGCACAATGTAATGGACAGAGTTAATGAGGCCTATGCCAAAAGGAGCATTCTACATCTAGAGACAGGAGCAGTGGTGCTGTGTGGTGGCACTGCTTGGCATGGTGTGAGGGAAATGCTTTCTTTCACAACATTTTTAAAGACACTAAAGTAGTATGATTATTTGGGAAGAGTGATAAGACCAGCAAGAAGGACAGAAGTGTAGGGGGGTGTGTATCTTCGAGTGCGCGAGCACGCGCACACACACACACACACACACACACACACACTCACATATAATACAAAAGGAAGATCGAGGAATTGTGATCGAAATATTGAATTGATTCCAAAATACCTGAAGAAAGTAGATGAAAATATTCTGTAGCAATTTCTCCTTACTCACTGTTTGTAAAGTGAGACTCAATGATCTTTAGAAAGAATAAAGACAAACATTATACCATCTACTAAGAGAGTGAAGTTATTAAACACATTGCTTATAGGGCTTTCAATTTTATCTTGTAAGAGATTTTGCCTTTTATTCACTGTGGCAGCTTAGTGGTGTATTCTACAAGATAATTCATGGCAATAAAAATAATAGATTTACAGAATCTGTCCCATATAATCATTTGATAAGAAAATTGATTGTTTGTTTATCCTCATAATTTTAGAGGGGATAAGAAAACCTTTCACTCCCCCAACAGCTTTATTTTTAATCTGATTTTATGTTCAAGGCAAAACGCTGCATTGATTTCCTTTAGCAAATTGCTTATTCCAAGGTATGACTGCAACTCGTCTGACAGCCCTTAGATCAATGATAACGAATAAACAATGTTTGTGTCTTTGGTAATCATTTGTTTGCAAGCTGTAGAAACAGATCAGTATCTCTTTAGCAAACAAAAGTAATTTATTGGCAAAGTACAGGATAGTCCATAAAATCAAAGCAAATCCTGGGCAAAATAATTATTGTAAATGGCTGAAACAAGAACTCTAGCAGTTCTTATAATTCACCAGTTAGTCTTTTTAGGAAACCAAGGAAGTTTAGATTAACTTGGATGGATTGCTTAGCTTAACAACTTACTTCTTTATAGGAACTATGGAAAGAGTGTACATTTGTCACTTTTTCTCCAGCCTTAAAACTTCACTGCTCCTGTGACATTTCATTTGCTCTGAGATCTTAGGTTAATCGAACAATGCATTGATTTGAAATCTAAAATCTAACTCTAACTATTTGGCTTCATTTGCGCAGTACTTTACAAAGATGTCTACGATGGTGGAATCTTTTTGTTTAATTAGTGAAGCTCAACATCCAAAATGGCATTTTATGTTCTTTATATAAAATACTCTTCAGTTTAATAACTTTAATTGCATTAATTTTCTCAAAATAACTTTGTCAAAAATAGATGCTGATGTTCTGTACTACTGTCTTTGTTAATTTCATATATCACAGTTTTAGATGTTATTCAAAATTAATGAGCATATATATATTCTCAAATGTATGGGGAAAAATAAAACTTACCTTTTCGTGCTAGCAGAATTTGATGTTCATTTAATTTAAAAATATTTATAGTTTACAAAACATTCTGATATATTTTTATCTATAATTTCCAACCTCACCCAAAATCAATATTTCTTATTAACAATTATAATCAATTATATCATTAAGAATTTATATCCTGACATATAAATAGTTGGTAGGTTTCTTAAATTTCATACCAACCTCCTAATCTCTCAATTAACCATATTCCTACATATCAGGACAATACTCTTTAGTGTATGATGCAGATACGAAGAGAAGATTGGTCTTTAAAAACTTACCATATCAATTACTTTATTGTTTGAATTTGATTGAAGTTTGTCAGCTCACTAGGAAGAAATTAGTTTAGTCAAAGCAGGAAAGCCTAGAGAGAAAGAGAGATAGAAAAAAATTAAGAAGTAGGACAAGAATGAGAAATAAGAGAGAGGGAAGATGAGATGTCTGCTGGGATGTTTATTTTGATTTAGACACAAGTCATCAAAAGGGTAGACTGCTTCTACTGATTACAACATTAGGCCTTTTTCTAATACGCAATGAGCAATTATCACTGTAGAAATTCCTAGAAATCTGACTAAAAAGGAATGCATCTTAAAAACTAGAAATGTGATCAATATCCTTCCTGTTAATATGAGTTTTCTATGACAATTTTTCAGTCTGTTGTTTTCTTCACTTTCAGATTTGTATGACACTATTCAACCTGTTGTTCTCTATTATTTACAGATATTTAGACTGCAACACATCTAAAATCATGTTTTCATAAAATATATAGTTTTATATATAATATATGAAAACTGTATGTGTTAATTTTGTTTGTACATATATACAAACACATATTTTAATAACTAATTTTCCTATTTTATGTCTACCTCTCTTCATTCGGGTCTCTGTATTTTTTTCTTTAAAGAAGTTCTGATATTTGTATTATAGAGACATCTTTCTGATCTATTTCTCATCCACTGCATAAAATATGCCTTCACATGACATAAGATTGTTGAAGGAAAATAATCTGAGGAGCAGATGAAGAATCACCATTGCTTTGGACACTGTTTATGAGTCTGGCCTTGCCAAACTAGTTTACTGTAGTTGAAATCAGAGGCAAAATGCACACAGGTAAGACCAGTTTTATTAGCACATCATAGTACACGATGGGTAGAGCTGCAATCTTCAAGTTTGGCTTGGAAATTTATTTCTTAAAGTTTCACCTCCTCCTTCTTGATTAATGACTGGGGAGGTAAATCCACTCATCCACTAAAAAATATAACTTCCTCAAGGTCAGTAATTTAATTTTTTCTACTGGACATTTTATAGTTATGTAATGGTCAAGCACTTTCCTACTCAAAGTAAATTGAGTGTGTAACATACAGCTGGATTTCTTTGACTCTTCACTAAAACTGAAAGCTCTCTTTCTTTGGCTGCCACTTGAGTAAAGAGTCATAAATGTGTTGAAGGTGTGCATGCAGAGGCAGGTGACCAATGTAGCTCATGGGTCAGTTGCACATATTTTTTTTCCAAATATTTTCCTTCTGAGCAACTGCGACCTGGGGATGGCAGATAAGAGGTAGTAAAATCATGAGAGCTCTTTGAAATATACATTGTCTAGGAAGTTCCCATGATTTATTTTATTATTTTGCTTTATTTTATTTTAGGTATACGAGTATGTATATATTTTCTGAACTACTTAGGAGCCTTAAAGGTCAAAAAAGGACATTGGATAGCCTGGAACTGGAGTTATAGATTCTTGTGTGCTCTCATATGAGTACTTAGTATTGAACTTTGAAAAATATTTTCTGGAAGAACAGGAAGTCCATTTAATCACTGATCTGTTTATCTCATCCCCAAAGTTCAAGTTCCCATGGTTTATTTTGTGAATTTTCTCCCATGCTCAAAGTAAGATTTGATAAGTTAAATTCATGTTCGAAGATACAAAGTGGTATATTAAAACCAGGAAATGACACTGTGACCTTATGCTCATAGATTATTAACATTAGGTTAATGCCACAATAACTTCATTTTACTCTGTCCCCTATATCTGTTTCTAGACTTTAAGATACTGTAAGGATGATAGGTTGATAGATATTTTACAAATTCATTATTTTATTTTTCATTTAATATTTCTTTTTTTCTTCTTTTTTTATGCATCTCAGTTTGGTACCTAACTCTTTTTCTTCATCTCTTGTTTTAGCTTCTAGAAGTTTAAAGAATTAATGGCATGGACCATGTCCAGCTCTGCTTATCTCTTTTTTTACATCAATTTTAGAAAACAGCATTGAAATATGGAAAGCAATTAGTATTAAAAGGTGAAGTGATACACAGTTTAAAATATATGTTAAAAATAAACACATGTTAGAAAACAAGGTTTCCTCCTTTAAACATGTACAAAACCAAGAAAGAATCTCCAAATATATTAAATTTTGACAAGATCTCAATGAGCAATGGTGATACTAGCTAGGAAAGAAAGTATACAGACAATCTTCACTTTCTTTTTTCTACTACAAATCAAATCACCACATTCATTCCCAGCTGCACACAGACTGCATGTTGAAACCTCCCTTTCCTCTTTTCCTTCATCTCCAGGGCACCACAAAGATTTTTCTCTTATAGTCTTCATCTCCACACATAATTCCTTTTCTCAGCTGCCACCTCCCCCAGTCCATCTCTGGAAATAAGTTGGTCATGGTAGCCAGGGAAGCAGATTGATGATCTTAACACTTCCCTCTCTCCTCCAAATCCAACACCCTAGCTCTGGGCCAGGGACTACCTGACATATTCTGCCTTCCCCCTCCTGTGATCCCCTTCAGCTTTCCCTCCTTATTCCTCCATGAATTCCTTGATGTCAGTGCCTAGAAGAACATTCTACCTGGGTCCCCAGTGTCCATTCTTGGCAGCATCTTAGAAGCATTCCCTACAAAGCAATACACAACCACCACATCTCCTAAGACTTGACACAATGATAGAAACTACAGAAAGTGACACCAACCAAAACAAATAAATAAATAAGAAAAAGAAAACCAGATATCAATATCTCAGATTTCCATAAACCAAACATCAGATGCTTTGGTGCAAGCATAAAAATACGATTAGTAACAGTGAGGATAATATACCTCCACTGGAGACCAACAACTACATATACCTCACTGGGTCCTAAAAAGTATGCAAAGAACTGAAACATAGGACAGGGATTTCAAATTGCATTTATGATATATTGAGATCCTTAGAGAGACAATGAATTAAATGAGAATAATTCATGAATGTGTATTCTTTGAAAATACAATCAGTGAACTAAATTGAAAAATAGTTCAAGAGATGAAAATATGTTTACAATTAATGAAGAACCCTCAAACTGAAAGAAAACTCAAAAAATAAAAAAATCTTAGAAACTTGAATGGGAACATCAGAGACAATCCTCATCCACATAATACAAGAAATAACAGAAAAAAACATTGTGAATAAGGAATAAGATATAAATATCTCAGTCATAGAAAATGTTTAATCTAAAAAACTTCAGACACAAAACATCTGGGAAATCTGTGACATCGTGGAAAAAACAAATTTACAAATGACGGGAATAAAGGAAGTAGATAAACCCTAGGGGAAAGGCACAGAAAATATTTTCAACAAAATCATAGAAACAAATTTCTCTTATCAAAATAAGAATTGAATTCTAAGAGAGCACATATCCTGCACAGCAAAAGTAGAAATAAATCAGATAGAGGAAGAAATGGATTCCACAATATAACCAAATTTAAGGAATATCTTAGTCCTACTGATTACACTAGAAGAAAATCTTCAATCTGAGACTGACCAGCAAATTAAAAGAAGGGAGGAAAATCACCATTATAATAATAAACAGGAATCAACAAATACTGCTGATTGAGTACCTTAATATTAATCTTAGTATCAAATGTATCAATCTCTGAATAAAAAGAGAGATTAGGAGAATGAATTTTTAAAAAAGAACAAAAATCCATCTTTCTGCTGCCATCAAGAAACAGACTTAACATTAAGAATATAAAGCACTTCAATTTAAAAGAATAGGAAATATTATATTAAGCAAATAGAACTAAGACATAAGCCAATGTAACAATTTTAATATATGACAAATAAACTTCAAACCAAAACTAATCAGAAAAGATAGGGAAGAACACGATGCAATCATCAATAGAATAACACACCATCAGGATGTTGCGATTCTTGACATCTACTTCCCCAGATAAGGGCATCACATTTCAGAAAAGTCATAGTAGATGGTTTCAATACTCTACTCTCACCAAAAGCCAGGTCATACATGTGAAAATGAAACCAAGAAATGCTGGAACTAACAGATATTATAAACCAGATGAACCTAACAGATATTCACATAACATTTTATTCATAATAGCTAGAAACTGGAAACAACCCAGATATCTGTCAATGTATGAACTAGAAAGGGAGAAATAGAACAGACTTTTAAGGATGAATGAGATTAGGGACTAGAGCTGGGGAGTAAGTGAGGGACTATGGAGAGGGTAGATAAAGCTAAGGGCCATTCGAGGTGTCATATGGAAACCTGAGACAGTAGAAGTTTCCTAAAATATACACATATAGAAATATACACATATATAAAGTCAAACAAAATAAAATTTCCAAAGGAGGAAGAAAAAGTCTCAACTGAATAACTCTCCCTACCCAATATACTGGCTGATTGTGTGTGTCAACTTCACACAAGCTGGAGTTATCACAGAGAAAGGAACCACCCTTGGGGAAATGCCTCCATGAGATCCAGCTGTAAGGCACTTTCTCAATTAGTGGTCACTGGTGGGAGGGCCCACTGTGGGTGATGCCATTCCTGGGCTGGTAGTTCTGGGTTCTATATGAAAGCCAGCTGAGCAAGCCAGAGAAAGCAAGCCAGTAAGCACCACCCCACCATGACCTCTGTATCAGCTCCTGCTTCCTGACCTACTTGAGTTCCAGTCCTGACTTCCTTTGGTGAACAACAGCAATGTGGAAATAAACCCTTTCCTCCCCAACTTGGTTCTTGGTCATCATGTTTTGTACAGATATACAAACCCTGGTGAAGTCACCCAGTAAAGCTTTCATTACCAGGAATGGGTTGCATCTAAAAACAGTAGTTCAATAGCTGTATTCTATAAGGTAAACGGAAAACAGCAAACAACGGTACGGAGGAAAATCAGTTCTTTTTCAATGTTTTGTTGGGTAAAATGGGTAAGTTTTATCAATGAAAATATTTGAAATTCTAAGTTTCATTCAATTATTTCATTACTTTCAACTCAACCTGTCTAAGTGCCTCTATGTTCCAAAGCAAGCAATGTAGGGAACACACTTTGTGTGTTTGTTTGTATGTGTGTATGTGTGTATGTGTATGTGTGTGTGTGTGTGTGTGTGTGTGTGTGTGTGTGTATGTGTGTATGATAAAGGTCTATATTCCTTGATGCTTAAACAGACAAACTTAAATTTTGTAAACAGTAAAGAAAAATTTGTAATTTATGATCTCAGGATAAGTTGAAGGCTAACTTTGAACTGTCGTTCCCTATACTGCACCATCATAATTCAGCTTCAGCCTTTCACATCGCTCATTATTTTCCAAGAACCAACAATGTGCTCACATCCTTAGAATTTATTCTTGGGATCATACAAAGTGACTGTCTCATGATATTGCTACTCTTCAGTTGGATGGAAAATATTCTCTGAGCAGTTAAACAACATTCCTGAGTATGGCTTTTGGTATAGAGACATTTGAGACACTTTCCTGAAGCAAAAGATTATTATTCCACTAAGTGGATCAAGACAGTAACTAATTCTGTTTATCTCTAGAACTTTGAGAGATTTTCAGTATATTATCCAAGTGAATGTCAAATAAAATCTAAAACATCATGTTCATACACTTAAACATGTACCTATTTAAGCCTTTTGTTTTAAAAATCTCTCTAACCATTATGTGATTGTACATGTCAGATGCAATTTGGATGACTGTAGAGAATTTAAGATGATATTGTATTTGAGGAGAAAATCAGGCTACAAGTGATCATATCTTTTAAATTAGTTTGATACAGAATTTGAATTTATGATATATGTAAAGCCTCAATACCATAATCTGTTTTATTTTCAGGCATTTAATAAAAACTGCTTGTTTTGTTTTTTTAATGTTAAGTTTTAAAATCACTAGCGATCTTTGTGCATCTCAGTGATCTTGCATATGTACACACACACACATATATGCATACACACACACACACACTCACACAAACAAACTTGGAAGTATAAAAATAATCTAGCTTAAACTCTTCCTGAATTTGCTTATAAATTATCATGTTTTGCTAAAAAAAAAATTATGATTTGTGTTTGTTCAATATAAACCATTGAGCTATACATATCTGACAAACTAAGCTGCTATAAACTACACTTCATTTATCGCTAGTAACTACTCATACACCCATGCCGGTTCCAATCTGAAATAAATTCAAATGAAATACGTGAACTTGAGATATTAAAGCACCTCGAGACTTTTATTGTAAACCATAGCAAGCAGTGTAGGACAAGGGAACTGCAAGGTGATATTTCAAGTTGCTACTTTGTCTTGTGGTTTTCTTTGGGATATTCATCATTTGTACGGCACACTGCACTCTGTCATGTACTCAAATATTTCATTGTGACCATGAGTGACAACTGAAATCATCAAATTGACTAGGGAGGTTTAACTTTTATTTTATTTTTTCTGTTTTTTTTCTCGTTTAAAAAAAAGTCACACTATTTATCTTTCCTTTTGAGGCAGACAAGACAATCAATCCTCATTGGAAACATAGTAATTCTCTCATGGAGAAATATCACACCTCTGGAGTTCTTCCTTCATGCACAAATCTGTTGAACTGCACACACATATGCATTCTTTACTCTCACATTTGTCCTTGGCTTAGTGAACAGTCAAATCTGTGTCCTTCTGGAAAATTTTAGTGCAACACAAAACAAAATGATACAAACAAAAATGAAAAAAAAAAACTAAGGATTGCATAGCTAACACAATTAATAAATTAAACCACAGATGCATTAAGGTTCCTCAACTAAAAAATAACTACTTTGTGTTTTATTTTAAATTTTACATAGAAAAATATGTAAGTTAATGCTTGAGTGTGAGAATAATTGTAAAACATTACATTAATGACTTTTCTGCTACAAAAATATTATTTGGTTTTATAAAAAAATTCTTTTTTTCAAAATATGAGGTCTACAATTTGGTATTCTAAGATTTATTTTTTTCCATCATCCCTAATAAAGCAATGTAAAAACATGTTTGCTAGGACAATGGAGAAAAAAATTTCTTAGCCTTGATATTTTTCAAGGTCACTGATTCCATTGCAAGATTAACAGTTACCAATGAATGATATTTTAACATTGCTAACTTAATCCTGCTGTCATATCACAAGCTATCTGTCCAGAATAGACATCTCGATGATGATGCATTGGGTCCTATTAAATATTAAATACATTTCCTATTATGCAACCATTCTGCTTTCCTCTTTACTATATTGTAACAGGTCTTTATTCAGCAGTCAGGCACAATGGATGATTCATGGTTTCTGTATCAAACAGCTTTTACTTAACTCTTCAGTGGTCCGTTACCATCTGACAATATTGTAACTGCAGTCAAGTAGTTAAACTGCTTCCTGGATTTTCAACTCTAAATTGAGATAAAAATAGATGTTTCAGTAGACTCTTAGTTTGGCTAAGTGAATAAATCTGTGTGTAATACTTAATATAATTCTAGAACCAGTGACAATATGTATTTGTTACTGTAATCATTAATTCATGTTCAATTAAGATCCTTAATTATATACTTATCTTAGTTCCATATATAGTTATAGGGGAATATAAAGAACACAGTCTTTTTATGTGTTCATGGGCACATTAGAGGAAAATGAATGTAACTTTTACTAAAGATGTCTATTAACATAAAATATCCTTATTGATGAGTGTCCTATTTAGGGTTTCTCTTACTTTCATGAAACACCATGACTCAAAAGCAAAACATCAGGACAGGAACACAAACAGGGCAGAAACATGGAGGCAGAAGCTTATGCAATGGTCACAGTTTGCTTTTGTTATATGATCCTGGACCACCAGACCAGATATGATCTTACTCACACTGGGCTAAGGCCCCATAAATCACTAATTAAAAAATGTACCATGACCATAGTTAGTCTAGAAAAAATATTAGCAAATTAACAAACCATATGGCAGAGTATATTCTGGCATTTGTAATGTTATTCTGTACCATGTGTTTAGCCGGCTCCTTTGTATTCATTTGTTTTGTGCAAAATAGAAAGAGCAAGATATTACAAATCTGCTTGACAGCAACAATGTATGTCATGTCAGACTATATAGAACTTAAACAATTAGCATATATTTGTTTTTAAAAATAAATGCTACATAAGAATTTTTCTCAATCTGTAGGTTGACAATTTGTCCTATTGACTATGTCCTTTGCCTTACAGAAGCTTTTCAGTTTCATGAGTTCCAATTTATCAATTCTTGATCTTTTGAGCCTGAGACATTGGAGTTCAGTTCAGGAACACTCATCCCTCCCCACACACACAGATTGTGCCAATGAGTTTGAAGCTCTTTCCCACTTTCATTTCTATTAGATTCAGTATATCTTATTTTATGTTGAGGTCCTTGATCCACTTGGACTTTAGCTTTGTGCAAGGTGACAAATACATATCTATTTTTATTTTTCTACATACAAACTGCCAGTTAGACCAGCACCATTAAAGAACTCAAGAAGCTAAAGTCCAAAAATATAACCAAACAATCCAATCAAAAAATGGAGTATAGAACTAAACAGAGAATTCACAAGAGAAGACTCTCAAATGGCCAAGAAGCACTTAAAGAAATATTCAAAGTCCTTAGAGGTCAAAAAATGCAAATCAAAATAACCCTGAGATTCCACCTTACAACAATCAGAATGGCTAAGTTCAAAAACTCAAGTGGCAGCCCATGATGACACAGATGTGGAGAAAGAGGAACACTCCTCCATTGATGGTGGGATTGTAAATTGGTAAATCCACTCTGGAAATCAATCTGGAGGTTCATCAGAAAATTGGAATAGATCTACCTGAAGACCCAGCTATACCACTCTTGGGCATATACCAAAAAGATGTCCCTCCATGCCAAAGAGACACATGCTCCATTATGTTCATATCGGCCTTATCTGTGATATCCAGAAGCTGGAAACCTCCTAGATGTTTCACAACAGAAGAATGAATACAGAAAATATGGTTCATGTACACATTGGAATATTATTCATTTATTAAGAAGAGAAAATTGTAAGTTTTGCATGCAAATGGATGGAACTAGAAAATATTATCCTGAGTTAAGTAACTCATATGTCCTCTAAAATGACATGCATGGTATGTACTCACTAATATGTGGAAATTAGCCAAAAATACAGAATACCCAGGATATAAACCACAGAACTCAAAAAGATTAAAAAGTTGAAGGGCTAAAGTGAGGATGCCTCAATCCCACTTTCAGGAAAGGAGGGGAGAAGAAAACAATAATGGAGGGCAGAGGGAGGAAGGGACCTAAGTTGGAGAAGGGATTGGGAGGGAAAAGGGGAACATTATCAGGAAGGTAGGGACAGGAGAGAAGCTCTGAGGGACAGCTCAATGAATGGAAATATGCAACCTTGTGGGGTGGGAATAGGGGAGCGGGAGACATCTAGAATGTACTAGAAACCTGGGAGCTGAGAGACTATCAGAATTCTAAGCAAGAGACCTTAGATGAAATGTCCTACATTGGGGAGCAGGAACCTATAGATACCACCTGGAGAGGGATGGGATTGCTTTTACACAGTTAAAAACTCTGTCCCAGAATTGTTCCTGTCTAAGAGAACTGCAGGGACAAAAGTGGAAAAGTGACTGAGGGAAAGGAGGTATGGTGACCAGCCCAGCATGGAATCCATCTCAAGTGGAGACTCCAAGGCCTGACACTATTACTTATGCTTTGATGTGCTTACAGACAGGAGTCTAATATGACTGTCCTCTGAGAAGCCAAAGAAGCAGCTGACTGAGATAGAAGCAGATATTTACTCTGAACTAATAAATTGAAGTCAGGGAACCCTGTGATTGAATTAGAGAAAGGCTGGAAAAAAGCTAAGGAGAAGAGCAACTCCATACAAAGACCAGAAATCTCAACTAACCTGGACCCCTGAGATCTCAGACACTGAGCCACCAAACAGGCAGCATATAGTAACTAGTATGAGTACCTTGACACGTACACATTAGAGAACTGCCTGGTCTGGCTTCAGAGAGAGAAGATACACCTAATTCTTGAGAGTCTTGAAGACACAGGGAGTGGGGACACTGGTGGTAGGGGGTAGGGGATGGAATTGTGGGAACCTCTTTGAGACAGGGTTGGGGGAAGTGGGGAAGGATAGGATGAGGGACTGTTGGAGGGCAGACCTGTAGGGAAATATTGAGTGGCCAGTAAAAAAATATGGCCAGTAAAAAAATAATAATAAAAGTAATAAAAAATAAATGCTATATAAATTACTATAAATTTCCATGAAAAAAATTGGCAGTTCATTTATTCATTACAATCCATCTAAATTTGGTTACAAAATTTTCTAAAAATGAGTTGTACAATATCTTACTGTGTGTGAAAGATGGCTTCCACCAAGGGTGGCTACCTGAATTTGTAATTCAGGATCTAGGTTCCTTTGGTTGAAATAGAGAACTTAATATCAAGAGTTATCTTTTAAAGCTACATTTCCATAGTGGTACCTGTATGCCTGTATATTAATAAATTGATAGAAAGACTATTAGAACTATTAATAAGTAGTAGTTATCTAAACAGATTATACATACATGAAAAAATATTTTGTTAAACTTTACTGATATAGATTCTTCTTGGGAAGAATGGACAGAAGGATCGTAGAGCCAGAGGGATCAAGAACAAACAAGAAAATACAACCTACCTGGAGATCATAGCAGTTCACAGGCACAGAACTGACAACCATGGAGTCTGCAGGGAACTAACCACCATGAAGCCTGCATAGGACTAACCTAGGACCATTGTGTATATATTACGGTTGTATAATGTGGTCTTCTTGTGAGACTCCTATCAATAGGAACACAGGCTGCTTCTGACTCTGTTGCCTGATTTTTGGACCCTTTCTCTCCTACTGGATTGCCTTGAAAGCATTAATATGAGAAAGAGGTGCCTAGTCCTACTGCATCTTAATATGCCCTTGCTGGTTGATATCCAAAAGAATCCTGCCCTTTTCTGAAGAGAAAGGAAAAAGGAGGGGAAGAGAGGATGGGGAAAGAGTAGTGGAAGGAAAGAGGGAATGGGAGGAGAAGAGACAGGGAAGCTGTTGTTAGGTTGTAAAATAAAATAAAGTAGTAAAATCTTATAAATTCTACACATCATAAAAAAGCTGACAATTTAAGATTTTAATTATTCTTCAATTAAATATGTAAGCTGTTATATATTTAATAAATTCATTTATTAAACATGTAATATGTAGAATGAACATAGAACATGTCTATGTTTAACAGCTAAGGAATTACAGGGGATAGTAAAATTATTACACAAATAAAAACCAAATAGCAAAACAACAACAACAAAAGAAAAACCCTCCTTAACACATATAGTGAAGAACGGATAGTTTAGTTTCAATTGTGTTTTGGTAAAACTGCATTTATTTTCTGGAAAGACTTGGGCTTGCACTGTGAATGATTTTAAGATTCAAAGATTCCCATACCATGTTCTTGTCTTCCAATGTAACATTTACATTTGCATACAATATATTAACTCTGTATTCCTTCATTTGAATATGGTGGATTTTGATGTTTTCAGGTGTCACATGATTTCACACCTGAAGTTGGCACATTAAAGATCAGAATGTGAGACCTTCAGAGCCAATGACACCAATACAAACGATGCAAATCTGTTATCCTCAAAGAAAATCCAAAGGGACTTAAGTGGCTCATTAGGACAATGGTGATCTCTAGTTACTGTCACAACTGAGACCCGGCATCTGACATGCCTATGCATCAGTGCTTTGCCAGGCTGATTAGGGCCTCAGAGGGACTCCTCTGACATAAGCCTTGAACTAAAATAAATCTGTATTTTTCAATGAATTCCAAACCCATATCATCTGGATTAATACAAAATTATGATTTTAAAATGAGGATTTGTGGCATTGGAAAGACATTTGTAAGTAACTGGAACTGATTATGAAATAGTCTTTGAGCCTTGAGATTTTTGCTAATGAACACCAAAGGGGAGTTGAGAATGGGATTTTTTTTGAAGCTTAAGTGGCCTGGAGAAATCTGTCAGTGTAAGTTTATAGGGGATTAAGGGAAACAGCAATGAGAAGGAGGAGAAAAGGATGCTTATGTTGGCGTGTCAGGGGACTTGGCAACACTCTTCACTAAATTTCTCTGTAAAAATGAAAACATGCCTAATAAAGTCTATGATATAGAGAAAGAACTCTCCAGGCAAAGCTTTGAAGATGCCACCTGGCTTTTTCTCTCATTTTTAGGTCAAATGACAGAGGACAAATAAGAGTTAAGGAATGAATGGTTAAGTGAGCAAATAGTCAGGGTTTGAAGAGCTCTAAATTAAAATTTCATCATGTTGCCAACATCTCCAGATGGCAAATCATTCTCAAATTAAGAAGTGGCTTCTGGGCAAGGATTCAACCCAAGGTAGATTGACAAGATTCAATAATACGACCTTAAAAATAGAAAAGGAGTTCTCTTAAAACCTTTAGGTAGACAAACATTTCTCTAGGGATCATATATTTACTGCCTGAAGATCTCTATTAAAACAATTCAATCTCAAAGAATCTTAAGCAATATACCACAGCAATATCAGAGGTGAATCAAAAACACCAGAGACTGGTCTGGAAGAAGTTTATTGACATAACAACTTGTCTAAAGAGTTCTGAAAATATCCCGTGCTCAAACCAGAAACTTAAAAAACAAGAATGGAGTTGCATGACCTTGTACTTAAATGAACAACAGGAAGTATCCTTTTAATGCAAAATTCTAGAATTACAAAGAACATTAAAAAAAAAGAATATGTATGAATAGTATTTCTGGTGGATCAAGAAGATACATAAGGTAGAATGAGAGGTTCACTGAGCCTGTTTAAAAGACACATGGGATAATTCTAAGTCAGAACAACTAATGTTAAATCTGAAGAATAATTATGTTCAAATGACTTCCGAAATTAAAACATTTTGAAACACAAAACAATGAGACTCAGTGACTACTGCTTTTCTCATGGTATTAAGGCTGTGCAATGCAGTAGACAACGAAAAGTTCATGTTTTAATAACAGCCACATCACCATTATAAACATATCTACAGCACTACAAGTATCATCCTGTACAAGGATGGTTGTTATATTTTGGAAAATAAAATAACCAAAGTGATTCATCAAGGAATAATTCAGATTACATTCTGCTTCTGTTAAAATTCTTCAAGATCATATTTAAATTGTATTACAATATAATATTGATGACAAAACAAGATGTGCACAATGACACCTGTTGACAAGCCTATCTAGATAGGGTCATGCCTCACACACAGGTCAATGAAACTAATGTGTGTGAGAGGAGGGAAATTCATCTTTCCCTAGAATAGGAATGGGCAACTTGATAAAGTATTCTATACAAATGTAACACTAACGTGAGACAGCAGCATACACACACACACACACACACACACACACACACACACACATGTATATATACAGAAAGATTATTAATTTGGCAGGCTACAGAAGAGGAGCAGGAGGAAAATGGAGGGAAAATGTTGTAATTTAAAAGGAGAAAAAATAAGAAACAATGTTTTGTGGGTAAATAACGTCACCTAGAAAGGATGAAAGAAAAAGAGGCCTGGTGAATGTTATCCATGTACAACTTGATAAAGAATTAATGAGGAGAGTTTTAATGAAAATAAGAGTAACGATCTACATTAAAAATGAAAGATAAATCTTTATGTATTCTCAGTAAAGAAAGCTGTTGCCAGTAGATTTTCAGTATAAGATAGGTCATGGAGGCCATACTTTCAACATTAAGTATGTTTTGTTCTTTTTCAAATCATAGTATTCAGGAGATAAATATATAAAATATTCCCATAGAGTAAAATTTAATGTATAATTTAATGCAGAATACATGTTTAGCATAGACTTGTATGCCTCTTGAGACCATTATAGAACTTTAACTTACACAAAGTTAGATGCCAAAATAAAGGATGATGAGTTTTGAGAGATGTGGGATCCCAAAATAATCTACTGTCACGTACAAAGACATAAATTTCATCAGAGAATTTCCTAGTGCCTCTCACTGACTAACGTCACAAGGAAGATTTACCTTAATATATGTCACTATCTTGGAAATGTAACAAAGTTCAAATACAGAGTAAAATTATATCTTTGGTGACAACCACATCAAGTGGATAAATCCCACAATATTTTGTAAGCTGCTTTAACAATCTCAGAAAATGGTTGAAATTATCTTCAGAAACTGAAGGAGAGAAGTAATTGCTTAAATTCTGTTCTTTGGTCTAAGAAATTATCTTGAGTTACTTGAGTTACTTAAGTATGAGCAGAGTGTATAGGGGCTTGGAGAGAAGTTAAGTAAATCTTTCCTGTAGGTATATACTACAGACTGAAATTATTTCTGGTCATTTCAGCACTTGAGCAGTTACATAAGTTAAAATATGCTTCTTCTTTATCATGTCAACTCATTTTTGCATAAAAAAATGTTTATGGTCATTTGTGCATCATTTATGATTTTTAAGTTAGGAATGAAAGCAGAGGTTTAGCATAGAACATGATTACAAGAATAATTCCTATATGATTTTATAATATTCTTATATTATTCTTAAATCAAAATCTATTTATAGCAAAATATTCTCACTCTTTACATATAGATAATTTACAGAGTTTTAAGATTTTGTTCTCCTTTTTTTGGTTTATGCAAAGTAGATCTTGAGACTATGATCCCTGACAGGGTGTTTTTTGATGTCTAGTGGCATAATATTTGTCATTTAATATTAATTTTAGAGATTTTCCATATTATATGAAATATAATGAAATATGACAGACTGTAACTATGGGAAATCATGTCTCAAATGATTTCAAATGCTCCTTTAAGAGGACACAACATCTGGCGCCCTAGTTAACCATATGTACCAAGTATCAGCAATAGTTTTAGAAATCTCCATTGTAAAACATGTAATTTCACTAAATTTATTTAAAGATGAACTAGGCTATTGATTAGCACTCTGGATCTGGACATAATTTTGTGTTGCAACATCATAGGAAGTCCCAATGACTATAGCAATAATCTCAATTTAAACACAAAAGAAAAGCACAAGAAACTGTAAATGAGAAACACATCTTTACTAATAATTTCTCTGCATAGTCAAAATGAGTTTTCTCTAATTTTAGACCAGGCTTTAATGAATAGGATTTTTTTCTGATTAGATAACGTGAATCTTCTAGTCTTTGAAATGTAGAGATTTCAAAATTCAGTCTGGTTGGTTAAATAACTTTAGTTTTTGCAGTTTATTTTAGGTTGATCTGCTGGGATCCATTAAAAAAAATAAAAATGAGAGGTTGAGTAGATGGCCTACTGTGTTCAAGTTCTCGACTTGGAAACACAAGGACCTGAGTTTGATACATGAACCAAAATGGCATGTTGGTTGATGTTTTTAATCCTATCCTGAGACAGAGAAGGACTCTAGTGGTCTTCACCTGGCCAAATATCCTAGCCTACTATTAAAGCTTTACCCAAGAAAGGATTCTGTCTCAAAGAGAACAACTGAGATTGTGATATGTCTGAACACTGGTGTCTGTTCTCGCCTTCTGTCCTCTCCACGTTTATGCAAAGAGACATGCACATACAACCCAACAACTATGCTTCAGCAAAACACATGCATGAGCAAAAACACATCAAAAATGTGGAAATGATGTTTTGGTCATCTAAACTCTATCTTATATTTTAATTTAAATGTTTATTTTTATTTCAGGATGCTTCCTTATGTATGTATTAATTAATATATTAAAATTAAAAGAAGTAAATATTTGTAAGGTTACTCACATTATATTTTGACATTTCAAAATTTGCCCCTCAAATTTTGAGGTATCTGAGCCTCCAAAGGTTACAATATGAACATGGTAAAGGATATTTTAAAGATCTTTCCTCCATTTAGCAATAATACTATTAAATGAAATTATTAAGCAACTGTAAGTGTTGGCACAAAATGAATAAACTGAAAATGTCTTCGAAAGCCAAAAATTTTCTATATGGAGGAAAATTAAATACAAAAGACTTTTAAACCTAAATAAATGTTGTAATCTCACCAGGAAATGTTGAACAAAAAATTGCATGTATTATAAGTAAAATATTAATATTTACTTTAGAATCTTGTCACCGGGCGGTGGTGGTACATGCCTTTAATCCCAGCACTTGGGAGGCAGAGGCAGATGAATTTCTGAGTTCGAGGACAGCCTGGTCTACAGAGTGAGTTCCAGGACAGCCAGGGTTACACAGAGAAACCCTGTCTCAAAAAAAACAAACAAACAAAAAAAGAATCTTGTATATGGGCAAGTATTAGAACTGCTGCTGAAAAAAAGGTATGTAATGAGTTCAAGGTTTTACAAACGCCATTTATTATTTACATAATTAAGCAGTTCATAAATATGTTAATTCTATATTTTTATAACATTATAGCATTATATCTCAATGAATGTTAAAGAAAATATTTATTTTGATAAGGATGTTGAGTATCTTAGTGTAAAAACTGAATAAATAATTGAGTAGTACATGCTACTAGTAATCGTTATCATCAAATAATTTGGTAGTGTAAACTGATAAAATTTATAATAATATTATCAATTGACACCACGGATATTACCCACAATGATAACCTACAATTTCTCAGGAAATAGAAAGCTCCAAGGGATAGAACAGACTTCTCAAAATGTAAACCCAAATAAGTGCAGGAATCTCCTAAGGACCATGAATATCGTCCTGCAGTAAAAGATGAATAAGAAGGAATGATGTATGTTTCTTGTGGGACAGTAATCAGGTTACTAAAGACAGGTACATTTCCTCTCCAAGGTAACGTTTTTGTATTTCAAGGATGAAGACAGCGGCTTTATGATATTACTTAAAATTTATTTAGGTTATTTTATATGTAGTGAAGCCATGTTTCAGTTCCACATGAACGGTAGTTCAGAGCTTATCTCTCTTGCACACATTAAATTCACAACCTAACAAGGATTGCAACTGCAAGCAGTAGTCAAGTGTTACTCTGAATATATGCTTCAGCTAAAGGCAATGCACAGCACTCCCAAGATTTTCTAAACCAGATTTCTTTTTTTTTATTAGATATTTTCTTTATTTATATTTCAAATGTCATCCTCATTCCGAGTTTCCTCTCCAGAAACCCCCATCCCATTTTTCCTATCCGTTTCTATAATGCTGTTCCCCCACTCACTTACCCACTTTCTCTTCCCCATCCTGACATTCTGCAACACAGGGGCATAAAGCCTTCATAAGACCAAAGGCCTCTCTTCTTATTGATGTCCTGACAAGGCCATCCTCTGCTACATATGCGGCTGGAGCCATGGTTCCCTCCATGTATACTCCTTGGTCAGCGATTTAGTCTCTTGGAGCTATGGGAGTCTGGTTGGTTGATATTGTTGTTCTTCCTATCAGGTTGCAAACCCCTTCAGTTCCTTCAGTCCTTTCTCTAACTCCTCCATTGGGTACCCCGTGCTCAGTCCAATGGTTGGCTGTGAGCATCCACCTTTGTATTTGTCAGGCTCTGACAGAACCTCTCAGAAAACAGCTATATCAGGCTCCTGTCAGCAAGCACTTCTTGGCATCCACAAGAGTGACTAGGTTTGGTAACTGTATATAGAATAGATTGCCAGGTGGATCAGTCTCTGGATGCCCTTTCCTTCAGTCACTGCTAGCAGCATTAAGTATAATAGCCAGAAGCTGGAAAGAACCCAGATGTCCTTCAACAGAGGAATAGATACAGAAACAATGGAGTGCTACTCAACTATAAAAAACAACGACTTCATGCATGAAATTCTTAGGGAAATGAATGGAATTAGAAAATATCCTCCTGAGTGAGGTAATCCAATCACAAAAGAACACACATGGTATGCACTCACTAATAAGTGGATAGCCCAAAACTTGGAATACCCAAAATACAATTCACAGATTACATGAAGTTCAAGAAGAAGGACTGTGAATTCTTCAGTCCTACTTAGAAGGGATTTCCTACCCATGGAGGAAATCACGTTTCTTGACATTACTAAAGTATGTATGTCTACTTGTTTGATAATATCCATCTCCATGTTGCTTCTTGTGTTCAGTGTCCTCAGTTTTCCCACATACTTCTAAGGTCTCTACATGCTAGTGTTGTGTAGCTACAGCAAATTTATAGCCTGCATAAGTCTACTATGAGTAGTACATTCTTTTTCAATATTATCATAATATGTTATTCCATTACAAATCTGTTTTTTAGACTAATCATGAACAATAACCTAGTTTATAATTTTCTATAATGTATGGGGTTTAAATTGTAAAAAGAAATGTTAGGATTATCCTATTCTGCATATGGTAAACTCCAAACTTAACCATTGAAATTAAGATGTCCATTAGTTTTCTTCTTTCCAATTACATGGAATTAATTTTTTTAAAAAAAAAAGTCAGGATTGCCTAATATATCTTTACCCACACTCTATAATTATTGTTTGTACCCAAAGGTTATCAGCAGTAAATCTAAAACCCAAGTCAACTCCCTTGTCAATTGTTTTCTAGAAGTCCGCATTATTTATTGAACAGTTTGATGTGATGGCTATGTGAAAACCCAGTTCGTAATCTTTACCTGAAAGCATAACTATGACTATTTAAAATTATATATTGTGAGACTTTGGTACATTTTTCAGTGAAAATGTACCATGTTACTTATTTGGATATTTTCCAAAGGAAAATTCATAGGCCTAGTTCTCATCATAAGAAACTTGGGATCAAAGCAACCTCTAATTGTTAGGGAACAGATGGACTCTGTCAGAGCAGCTTTCTGAAGATGAAAAAAAATGAAACTTTGAATTTAAATAACTTCTAGTCTTTCTGCAATCTAATTTTTTTCAGATAAAATTTGTCTCCCCTGCATTTCATAATTACTAAAATACAATTACTTATAGTGCAGAAGCTGGGTTATGAAGCTGGGAACTTTGTCTTGTCATAGAAAAGTTCCAAGGGCCATATAAACAAAGGTTTAACAAAAATGTAAAAAAAAGTCTAATAGAGTGCTTATAACTATTTTTAGAGAATATCATATTACCTCTATGCATTTACTTCAAATTTGTAAATTATATACTGAATTATGCACAAACATAAAAAGTAGATATATCCACATCCTCAAATTTACTAATAGTGTTTTTGTAATTTTACAATAATGAAGCTAAGATATATAGTTGATTGAAATTTTAGGTGACATCTAAATTCCCCATTCTATTGTTTTAAGTCCTCTTGCCATCATCTTTTAATCGATTATCTATGATTCTAAGAGGGTGAAGCCTTCTAGGTTATTGAAGAGCGTGATTATATCCTTTCTCCCTGTGTGGACAGTGAATAATACATGATTCTGTATTATCTGGAAAATGTTCTAACCATGGTGGTATCTTTATTCTAGGTTTCCAGTATCCAGGACTGTGAGAAATATATATTTTATTGGGATAAACTACCTAGTTAGAAGCCCAAATGACTACATATTACATGTTATGTCTAAAACTCTTGGACATAGGCTTCTAGTAGCTAGTTTCAAAAAAAACCATAAAAAGCTGTTTTTAGTATTAGAAAACATGTTTTTAAAAATGCACATTTGCATATATATATGCACACAAGAAGCATTATGTGGATTAGCAGATTTTATTTATATGTTTATCAACAATTATAAACGAGATGCCAGTAATTTAACAGAGGACAAATGGATTAGGAAGGATTAGAAGGACAAAAGTGAAGAAGAAAATTATATAATTATGTTTTAATTCCAAAAATAAAGTTATTCTTTTGTTCTTAATTTCTAATATTCCTTTATTTTTCTTTATGTTGTCTTAATCTTTTATGTAGTTACTTGACCTGTGTGAACTTTGTTGTGGGAACCTAATTTTTATTAATTTAGCTGTAGAAATATGACATAAAGACACAAAAAACTTCCTGTATTTTTACCTACTCTTATCATTTCCAGAAATCTCTCAAGAGACGAAAACTTTGGGGTTCAGACTCCATTTTACAAAATCTAATCTGTTTAAACTTAAGTAAACTAACAAGCTGGTACCTAGCTCCAGTTTTCAGGTTACCCCCAACAACACTTGAGCCTAGTTCCAGTTTCCAGGTTAGTCCCCTAACAAATCTTCACCTAAAGGTTAAAAGCACGCCCCCTGCCTAACAACCACCAATTAGGAAGAAAGCAGAAGTTAAGTTTACAAGTTGGCTCTTAGAACCAGCCAATTATGCTAAAGGCCACAGTAGTTCCCCAATTAGATGCTTGCCAGGCTAGAAATGTTCACCTCTTGCTTGCCATTTACTATAAAACCTTGTCTGGATGAGTGTTCTGGACTTTTCTCCACCGGAACCATCCTGTGGGTCCAACAGTGAGTTAAGCCCCAGCTAAATATAGACACCATTGTGATTGCATCGGATTGGCTCCTGATTGGTCTTTCGGGGGTCTTTCCTTGGTACTGTACTCTTACTGTTTAATATATGTAAAACAAAGTGCAAGTTCTTATCAATACCCAGTCCTTTATGAGTGGCATACCTTTGACGAACAGGCAAAGCTGAAGTACAGGTGCACTCATTTCTGTCTGAGCAGAATTCTGCCCCAACAAAGATGAGCCAAATCACAGCTGCCTAAAAACAATCTCTTCACACCTGCAAGGCATTTGAATCTTACTGTCACATGTCGCTTCTTTGGTTCAGGCAAAGTGTTGCTTAGCTCCGTTTCACAGTTTCTAGAAATACTTTCCAGACCATGGCTAAATTTCATTAGAACTTAAGTCTTTGCAAATTCTGTAAAACAAAACACAACAAACACACAAACAAACAAACAAGCAAAAATATCAACTCAAAATCAGCTGCATCAGTATTCTTGGTCAAGGATAAAAAAAAAAAATAGTTTTTGGGAACATCAGCCCTTAGCTTGTTCTTATGTTTTAAAGAAATATTTGATTTCTTTCCAGATACTGTTTCTTCTCTGTTTTCCTGCTCCTTCCTACTTTACTGTTAAGGTTGCATCATCGTCTGCTCCCTTGCCAGTATTTTGTACTACTTTGCATTATTCCGTAAGTTTACTCTAATTTCATTAGTTAGTAAAGAGTAATTCACAGCAGGAAGCAATGGTGGTGTTCTCCCTACTCTCAATTTATCCCACATCATCTTCATGCAAAATCTGGCACCTTCTGCGAATCAACTTTAGTGTATTCTTCCTAATGTACTTCTTCTTTTTAATCCATAGCATAATTATTCCCTGGGTATCCTCAGATTTTCAGAAATTGTATACACAGAACAAGAAAGCTTCAGTATTCTACATTAAAATGCTATATCACATGCATAACCTGCTATGCTTTTGCCACCCATTTTACAACCCATCCTGGGTCATTGATAACTAAAACATCCTTGAAGTTTCTTCCTTAGATTTCCAAATATACAGCCATAGATTTTTTATAATGAAGGGCTGCTTCCCTCTCCATGTAACCTAAATTCATGGACCATTATTCAGTTATTCTTTTCATTCTCTTAACTCCCTGCCTATTTGTCATTGTGTAACTTCCCACTGTCTAGCCAAATACAAAGTATCTTGATGTAAAATCTCTAAACCTTCCTGCATTTAGTAAAAACAGAGAAAATGCTTTAGCTTGCTCTCATGGTAACTGAGGAGTCCTAGTTTATATGTCCTCAGTCAGTTTTTATGGGTCATCACAAAACTAATGTGGCATTTTTGCTTCATGATTACTCCAAGCAATAGTAACAAGATTATTTTTTTAATGTTTTCCTTTCCTTTTGCTTTGACTTCCTTACAAACTATGATATTTCTACACACACACACACACACACACACACACACACACGAGAGAGAGAGAGAGAGAGAGAGAGAGAGAGAGAGAGAGAGAGAGAGAGAGAGAATAGTTGACTGTAAGCCCTAACAACTTTGTTCAACAATGCAACCATGCCAGTTTTCTCCTGATGTACTTTTAGTCCACTGTTCTTGTTATTTTCCTGTGACTATAGTTGCCCCTCCAATCCTCCTTTATAAAATCAATATTTACCATTATCTTCTTTTGATTTTTGAACATCAAATATTTTAGTCATTGTACCTCACAAAAATTGTTTCAAATGTTCCTAATTTTCAAATAGAATAGTGAGAAGTACATAAAATGGTTGACATTTAATATAGTATTTAATTCAATAAATCAAAAAGAAAAGAATCTATGCATATATCCTTTACTAACATCGGACTGGATACATGCACCTTACTTATTCTTCTAGATTTGACGTATTTTATCATGAAAAGATAAATATTGAAAATGTAATTATTGGGCATTCTAGCAATTTAGCTGTTGTAATGCTCTAAAATCTAACAATTGTATCAGCATTTTATCATATTTGCTAGGATGCATCTGACATCCCACCAATACACAAAGAGCAAAGATTATATAAACAGGTAGACAACATAGCAGGGAGATAGTTCAATATGTTGTAAATTGAATAAATTCCCCCCTTTCAATGTGTATATGTACACTCATTTATTCACTAAGAAAACAATTTTGACTAAACCAAGCTGATTAAAGTACAAAGAAATTTTAGTGTGATTTCTTAGTTTTTCAGATAACTAATTTAAAACTAGATAAGTAATTTATACTATTACAATGTAAAGTTATTGAATTTAACTTTCTTTTTTAAAAAAGAAAACCATGTGTAAAGGACTTCACAACTTTTCCACCAAAGTTTCCTTTCCAAAATTAATAAATAATAAGCCAGGCCATGTTAGAGAGCAGATTATAATACCACAACAAGCATTTTACTCACAATGAATATAATATGTGTCAATAATCCAGATTATAATCAAGATTATAATACCACAACAAGCATTTTACTCACAATGAATATAATATGTGTCAATAATCCAGAACTCCAAACATCTTGTGTCCCTCTGAAGGACTCTAACATACTTTTGACTATCACATTTTTAAAGGTCATCTCTTCTATGCCAAGTTCTACTGGTTTCAGTATAAAATGATCTCTCTGAGTTGTTTATTTTATAAATGAAGATGAACATTACCAGGGTATGTGAAGCAGACAACTGTCTCTCTTTGTATCATTTGTGGGAAGAGCTGGATAAATGCTATTTGACCTTCCTAAATGAGCAGCTTGCTTGCAACACCCACAACCCATGTACATACATGATCACTTGGCTGTGTGTAGCAGTAACCATCTGTCACAATGGCAACATGCCTGATCTCAAAATGGTGTTCCAGTTTAGATTGCAGGTGCCAGCGAAGTAGATTGGCAACCTAAAATTCTGAAAATGCTCTCATGTTCTGCAGAAAACGATGACACATTAACACCCACACGGCTTCTTACCGACACACCACCTGTTCATTATTTTTCAGCCAAAAATACCCATACAAAAGGCCACAAGTGAACAGTTGAAGAAACAACATTGAATATCAATGGAATATCTCAATGTATAACATGCTTTCTTTACAAATATGATTATATATGTTGAAAAGCACACTTTTATATTTAAAGTGTACTTTCTAAACCTAATCATAAAGAAAATGGTTCCCACAGTATATAACATTCAATCTAACTGTAACTTTTAACACTAAATATATTTATTTTGTCATTTTTATAAGGAATAGCTGGTAGATAAGTAGTGCATAAATTTACTAGAACAATCAGATTTCATTGCTTATGTGCAATTGTCTATATATGTGCTAGTGAATGTATAGATTCATGTGTGGAAGAATTTAATAAAGGTGAAAAATATAACATGAAATATAAATTTTTGTATAGTTCTTCAACGGTACTTAAGCTTCAGGGATGTCTTGGAGAGCACAAAATAAATATTTGAATGATACTCAGTAGTATATAAAATTCTCTTCCACTCACTATTTCAAGCTGCAAAATCTGAGACTGCAACTCTCGAAAATGTAAATAGTCTGAGGTGTTTGTAATGTTAATGCAATGACAAAAGAACTTTTCACATGCATGGGCTAATTATCTTCAGTTGCCAAACTTGTCATTCCATACAACTAATGTCTACTTTTCATAGAGTAAGTCTCATTTATCAAAGGTTAATCACTGCTTGTCTCACCACTAGTTTTGTAAATGTACACAATTATCTCCCTCCTTCCTTCCATGCCTCACCAATCCCTTCTCTTCTGCCGTATTTCTGGTCTCAGGAACAGCTTTATTTAACCCTTCCTTCCTTTTCTTTAGCCAGCCCTCAAATTTTGCTTACTTTCTAATGTTGCAATCCTGTGATAACTCATTTCAGAAAGCAGTAAAAATATATCCAGATTCTGTGTACAAATTAAGTATAAGTTCCCACCCAGGCCCATTGCAATTTCCAAAAGGTACCTATCTAAAAAGTCGATATCCACCTCAGTGTACCTACATTCACCAACATCCTTCCTGATACCAGAATACATCATGAACAAACACTGGAATGAAACTGTATTAACATTCTCCAGTGTTCTCCAGTGTTCTATCTATTTTATTAGTTTTTAATCTTCTTTTCTCATTTTGCTTACCATAGTATTATACAGAGTTGATCATTTCTGTCTTCTCAGTGAGACCAGAAGGCATAGGCTTAAACCAAAGTTGTTATAGGAGTTTAGGAAGGACCAGAGTTCAGAACCTGCCAGAGCTACAGCATGATATAAGGCTATCCTACCTAGGAAGCTGTGAGATTCAGATAAAAGTAGAAAAAGTCTGAATACCCAACTCAGGTGCAGAGCATTATCTTAGCATTCAGATGCAAAGTGAATCTCCAGTGTCAAATATAAATACATAGAACTCAGTATTCAACAATATAAAAACAAACAAACAAACAAACAAAAACCCTCCTCCTTTATAATACTCACCTCACAAATGTAGTTTTACTTCAATACTAACCTTTTCTCTGATGTTTTAAAATAGTAATATCTTATAATAATTTAATAATAGTATAGTATATAAAGGTATACTATAATAAGTATAATTATATAATTTCTTTTTAGTATCAATCTAATATATTTTAGACTCTTTCAATATGAAAACATTAATTTATCCCTGGCTAATACAGATTAGTGTTTATGAGAAAATACTTCAAACAATCTGACACAGGAAGCAATTGATTAATTAAATTTTGAAGAAGGCATAAAGATTTTAATTTATGGAGAGCATTTTTGTGAGGACATTTGTCAGCAGAGGTGAATGCTGATACTGTTAACTTCAATCTTTTTTTCTTTTTCTTTTTCTTCAATCTGGAACCACAGTCACAAGACAATATTTATGTTTCCTAAATGTTAGGCATTAACAGTTGGGAATGGAATTAGCTTTTGAAATTTAAGTGTATTTTAATCCAACAAAGAATTACAGTGAAATATACCAACACTAGGAATTGCACTAACTTCAAAAATAATATAAATCTGATTTATGTTAGTAATGGTTAAAGACATATTGGTCAGCTAAAATTTCTTATTAGTTAAAAATCTAAATCATTATGTCTAGCAAGCTAACTAAAGTCTTAAATAGATAAAATAATTCATACTTAATGAAGATAAATCAATGTTTGAACATGAAAAAGTCTTAAGCATCCTAGAACTGTTATTCAAGAAAAGCATATACACATACACACATATATATTTGAGACAACACTTATCATATTTTAAAGTATTTTTTCTACAGAGAAAAATTAATTGAAAAATTGTATTATAATCAAACAAAACATTAAAAATAATGAATTTCACTGATATGTTCATTTTGAACTGAAACATTGTAATTTGGGTTGTTGAATATATTTTGGAGATTATATATAACTATGTATATTTTAGCCAAAATTGTTAAAATTGATATGTCAGACATTAAAGATGCCATCTCTTTATTTCTTATAAGTTTAAGAAATGTAGCAGGAGTTATGAAAAATGATGGCACACAATATATTTTAGTATTATAGTATTATTTCAAAAGTAACTATTCTATGGTATTCAAAATTAATCATTCTATGTGTCATATTTTCTTTATAGTCAGTTGCTATTTAAAATGTTTAACTAGTCTATGTGATATATAATTATTATGAATATACAAGGATGGTTGTTGACTTACAAAGTTAACACAAACTTCTGGAGTGAGCACCAGAACAGCCTGAGCTATATAATTTGGCTTTGTCTTCAAACCCAGTCCAAAAAATAAAACTTTTGTGTTCACTTTGATGAAAGAATTTTAATCACTTGTCTTCCTTTTGGAGATATCATATATTGCATGTTTCTTTCTCCAAAAATCTGCCTTCTTGACACCAACATCTCAATTTTACTTGACTCTATAAGTTATGGTCAGATATAATGGCAATATTTGCAATGGTGAGATTTAATATAAATAGAAGAATGGCTTCAGATAATAATGGAAGGCAGAGACAGATGAGTCATGACAGAATGTTTAAGAAAAATCCTGTTTGGAGTGGGAGAACTCATCCTCACGGCACTGTAGTATATTGAATGGGTGACAGAAAATGTGTATAAAATAAAAAAGCAAAAATGAAAAACTCTTACCGAATTTTCAATTATATTTTATAAATCATGACCAAAATGTATATGACATAGTTTTATTTTGAAAATTTTTTATTATTTTATTTTTTTAATCAAATTGTAATTTTTACTCATTCACACAGGGGTTATAAATACAAAAAGATAGGACCTGGCAAAGGGGATGACACCAGCATGTTGAGTGTTCAGGGGGAGTACGTATATCTTTCAGAACAGGGTATCAGCTGGGTGAAAGTTCAGGAGACAGGTCACTATGACTCTGTCTATGATTCACTTGTCCTTTGGTTCCATCCAGTCTTTAATGTAACACCTATAATTGACTGACAGTATATATGGAACACTTTTCTAGTCAAGGAAATCCTATCTTCTTTCAGGCTATATTTATGACATCATATTAATTTTTTTATATTACACTATGCTATGATGAAATGTTTACCAAAGCACACAGTTACAACATGACTTTTTCAATAAAAAAGCATAAATTAACTTGCCAAGGTCATATCCAAGTTTGTGAAATAATCAACATTCAAACGTGCAGACTTTCTGACCAGTTTTCACTGCTAAACTCCTGTTAACGTACAGCAATGTCCTGCAGGGTAATTTCTATCTCATATATAATTTATACCTTAGCTGAGACACCTATTTCATCAAGTCCAATTTACACTTGAGAAGTGTCTCTTAAAATGCTACATTAATGGTTTTCAATAGATAAAATCTATGGAATTATTGTATTATTACTTTTAGGAGCTCTAGCTATGTGCATTAAAAAACTTTTACACTTGCTTAATTTAAAAACTGTCTCTTGTATTTTGAGATTATATTATATAATTTACCTAGTCTCCCTCCTCTGAAGTCTTCCAAATGTACTACTCCCATCCTCCCTTAAATTCATTAGTCTAAGTTTAAGTAGTATATTGTCTGAAAACTGACACATATTGTAAATAAAATTTTATTTGTACAGGCTGGATTGTACAAATTTAAAACAATAAATGCTCATTAAGCATTTTTGAATCTTAAAAATGATAATTTAGTTCACTAGTAAACTATCAAAAACATAGCTTAAATTAAAAAAATAAAGAAAAAAGTGAACTCATTTGAACATCACTAGGAATAGAACAAGCTAACCCACAGGACTCTGTTGAAGAGTGGTAAAAAGTATTAGGTAATTTGCAGTAGAAGCAACTGTGAAGTTGAGATGCTGGTGTGGTTTCAGATGAAATTTCAGATACATTGTGAAGTCAAAATTACCATTCTGAAAATTCTTACGTTGATAAGGTTTTTGGATTCTGGGAAATGGTCTATGTTGTGTCAAGTTGATACCTTATTGGATAATGAAAGGAAAGGTGAACAAAGAAATAATTGACACAAGGAAAAGGGAAATATTTTGTTTTTCAAATTTTTAATCATGAGAGAGAAGTATATAGTTTTAATACAACTTCTGCATCTGAAGGAGTAACTATATAGCTATTTTAGTGTAAATGTAGAGTAAGAGACTCTGTAATATAGATGTTCAACTTAGTTTGTTTTTTGCTGTAAGCAGTAGTGAACATGTATTATTTTTCTTTCCTGAACTAGAGTGAAAGTGAACTATGATGTGTATGAAATTGCATAGAAACCAGTACATGACCAAATTTAGGAACATCAGATAATTACTGACCATACACAAAATTTTGTCGATAATGATGAACAACCTAAGCTTAACATTCAAATGGAAGGAGAAGGAGATGGAAGAAATGTAGAGAATAGAAAAATAGGATGGGAGAAAAGAGACAGAATGGGAATGAGTACAGTCAGATGGTGAGGTAATGCAGGTGATCAATTCTTCAGAAAAAAAATAACAATTACAATAGGATAATAATTAGATAGAAATTTCTATTTTTATATTGAAGGATTGAAAATTAAATAGCAGTATTATGAAGGACTGATGAAGATGAAAAACTACCGAGATGAAACTTCTGTTCATCAGAAATCAGAGAAATACATATTAACTGTTCAAATTACCCAGCATTTGCTATTCTGTTATAGGTGCATATGTTTGCTAAAACATAGTTGTAGAGGTTTAACTTCATCTGCCAAATGTATGATTATAATCCCATTACAGTCAGGGATTTTTTCATTTTTTATTTTTATTATTTTGAAATAAGCTCTTATTACATCACATTGGTTGGCCCAAAACTTGCTGGTCTTCAATCCACAGATATCTGGCCCCTTCTGCCACCCAGATATTGGAATTTTTAACAATATACAAATTGTTTTTGATAAAAATGGGTATATTAATATATTTTTTGCATCAAAGTTGCAAAACAAAAATTAGGGGAGGGAGGGAGGGATCTGGGAGGGAAAGTGGAGGGGGAGGGAGAAAGAGGGAAACCTGATCTGGTACTAGGTGATAGAAAAGGACTAATGCCCTGAGGGCCAGCTTAAAGAATGGAAACAGGCAATCTCTGAAGGTAGGAGGTTGGGAGGACCCTCTAGAATGTACCAGAGACCTGGGAGGTAAGATACTCTCAGGACTTAATGGGAGGGACCTTAAATGAAATGCCCAACAGTAGGGAGAGAGAATTTATAGAACCCACTTCCAGCAGAAAGGCAGGACATCAAGTGAGCGAGGGAGTTGCCATCCCACAGTCAAAACTCTGACTCATAATTGTTCCTGTCTGAAAGAACTGCAGGGATGGAAATGGAGAGAAGTCTGAACAAAAGAACGTCCATCAACAAGCCCAAAGTGAAATCCAGCTCAAGGAAAGATCCCAAGGCCTGACACTATTACTGAGGCTATGGAGCACTCACAAAAAGGAACTATCATGACTGCCCTTCGAAAGACCCAACAAGCAGCTGTAAGAGTCAGATATAGATATTTTCACCTAATCAATGGACAGGAGCTGCTGACCCCTGTGATTGAATTAGGGAAAAGCTGGAAGAAGCTGAGGAGAAGGGCCACCCTGTAGAAGGACCAACTGTCTCAACTAACCTGGATCCCTGAGATCTCTCTGCCAGGCACCAAAAACCTGTTGATATGAGGCCCCTAACAGCAGAGGACTGCAGGGTCTGAGTTTAGTCAGAGAAGATGCACCTAACCCTCAAGAGACTGAAGGCCGCAAGGAGTTTAGAGGTGAGGTAGAAGGTGGGTGCTGGGGACATACTCATGGAATCAGAGATACTGGGAGGAAGTTTGGAATGTGGAACAATCTATAGGTAGATCAAGAGAGGAATAAAATCTGGAGTGTAAATAAATAAATAAATAAATAAATAAAAGATTAAATAAAAAACCCTGCAATGAATTATACATGAAGGAACATCAAATAAATTAGATCTTTATGAAAACAAAGTTTACCTTATATATATATTTCCCTTGAAAATATCTGAAGATTTTTTATATCATTAAAATATATACATGTATTTTAATCAATATTGGTAAAATGACTATATTAATTTAAATAATTGCTAATAACTACATTTTGAAATATTTATTATAATAAAATGCTAAGAATAATTTGAATATTCAAATAAAAAACCTAAAAATATATTAAAACAAAAAATTCCAAGGATGAAGAATATGGAGATTATTGTAAAAATATAGTACATGATTTATAAGGGTGCAGAAGCATGTTGTACTATCTTTCAACACTCCAGCTTATACAAGACATTGGCGCACAGAATGTGCCAGTGAAAGTCAAGAACCAATAAAGCTAACAACAGTTATTACTCAAAGAAAATACTTATTAATGTTCCAAGGGATAGTAATGTTTGTAGAATGGATGTAACAATATTTCTAGTGCAGACTATAGTTTGTCATTCCTGGCACTGAATCAAACTATATTTGCCTAGGAGGCATAAAATTATTTGAATCTTCTTATTCATTATTTATACATAAGTGAAATAGAAATAAAATACACTTCATGTGAAATAGTTTATATTTGTTTGGAGACAGGCATATTTCTAGTATCTTTAACCATGATTTGTATAAACAATATAAAAGAGAATCAGAATTATTGTCATTTGGATTTTTCCTAGTTTTTTAAAAGCAATGCAGTATTGTTTTCTGTTAAAACATTCATTAGATAATATAGTCTTTAAAAACTAATAATTTAAAATACTTTTTATGATTAAAATTAAGTTTTATTTCCATTATATACACTAATATAGTTTTGTATCATGTAGAAATATCTCTCTTCAGAACACAATATCAAAGTTTTACATACATGTATTTTAATGTCTTAGAAGGTTACATATGGATGTAATAGGAAAATCTAAATTTTATAAGACTTTTGAAATTCTAAAAACATGTTTTACCCCATCTGCTCTCATTTATAACATTTTAAATTTAAATTATTTTTATTATAAGCTATTATTTGTTAACAAAACTATTTATTATCTTTTAATGGGCATTTTATACTTTTACTTTTTGTTTTTTATTAGGTATTCAATTTATTTACATACCAAAAGTTACCCCACCTCCAGAGCCTCTTCCCAGTGGCCTCTGAGAAGCTGATACCCTCCCTTTCTGTACCCACCTTGCCTGGGGCAACAAGTCTCTACAGGATTATGAAAGGAATTCTTGCTGCACAGAACATTGATTATTCGTTATTTGTAACTTCCTCAGGAGGTATCATTGAGACATTATATCTCATCAAATAAAACTTCTTTCTATCTTATGGCCATCTTTACTTGAGTTGCACTAAGACCTGGGTTTCCTGTTGACTCAACATTAGACTACGGATAGATTCAATAAAAGCATCAATACTGGCAAAGACATTTTTTATATTTACTCTTAAGAGGCTTTTAAAAATATTTTGCTTATTTTTATTTATTCAATTCTTGTCTTATACAAATTTTATTTTGTTTTATTCAAATTTTATTTCATCCTAAGTTATGTTTTAAATTTGAATTTCATTTATATTATTAGAAAATAAAAACATTTCATAAAAATTGAAACAAAAATTTTGTTCATAAATACAGAATATCAAATTTTGTTCTTTATAGCTATATTTTAAGTTCAATTCCAATTGCAGTATGTTACACTAGTAAATTACTAATGTTATTAAACATATGAAAACCACAGAAGTAGACTTTTCAAGAGCAGCTCTATATCCACATACAAAGTTAAGTTTTCGTAAGCAGAGGATAAAGATTGAAGGAGTAGGAACAAACAGGGAGATTTCACGGACTACACATCAGTCATTTGATATCAAATCTCCTGTGTCTGAATGACGACCATCTATAACTATGTAAATGTACAGATGATGTTAAAGAGAAATTGTTGTGGCCATACTTCCACAGTTACAACATCTTTAGTGATTCTTTCCAACAAATTTAAGAACATAGGGATTCCGTTTAAGAATTTACTACCCTGAAGTCTCTAATATATTATATATA
>NW_021620961.1:2582084-2669807 GCF_004785775.1 Grammomys surdaster
GTGAGTTATACATGTATCTGAATCACATTATGATTATAGAGAAAAAGCTATACAGCACTGTAGGTGTCTATTTCTGGTCATAATTAACATTAATTCCAGCTACTAGACATGTTGTTTAACAAATTTTACTTTAATTGACATCTTGACAGCAGAATTTTATTGGAAAGGGCTGGCAAGTTCCTATCCAAACAGCCTTCAATATAAAGTAGATTCTGGAAATATGATAGAATTGATTATCATTCTCAGCATTTGCTAAAAGAGAAATGTAGAAAAATGAAATAAAAGGAAATGACCATCCATCACAGTCCCATAAAAGAACCTTCAGCTCTTAAGGCCATTAATAATGCTAGACTCTGACACCAGTCTATGAAAGAGATTCCCACAAAATCCTTGGAAAACTTTCATGCTATAAGTTATAAACATGGCTATAGCAAAGACATTTCCTGGATTTTCACTGAACTTAGTCCAACATCATTATGTGTTTTACCAAGAAGTTCAACAAAAGTCTGCAAAATCATGGTTATAATATCACTTAATAACTTCCGGTCTGGGCACGAGCATAGAGCAGGTCTCAGGCGGCAGCTCTATACCCAACCCCAGAAAACCAAGAGAAAGAGGGACTCCCAGGAGCTTTAACTCAGGCAGCATCCCAGGTAAAAATGAATCACACGTGATGTCTGCTGTTAGAAGTTCTAATCCAGATGCTGGCCTCTGAACTTATACTAATCAGACCTTTGAAGGGCCACTGACAAGAACACCAAACAGCTAGAGATTGACATCACTAATCTGAAGAAATCCCTCATTTCACTGTCTGAAGAGACCTCCTAAAATCGCAAAGATCCTTATTGGACTTGATTTACTCTAGTACAATAGAAAAGGCTGTATTCAGCTCTTGACTGTGTACAACCCTCAAAGAAGAAGGTTGCTTTTACATAGACAATACAAGGAGGGTTAAAAAGAGCATGAAATAGGTAGTGAAGGCCCTAAGAAAAATCAGAGAGAGAAAGAGACAGATGAATGCTGGTACAAGAATTGGTTTGCAGCCTCTCCAAGATTGTCAACCCTATTTCCTTCCATCTTGGGACCGTTATTTGGGTTCTTTTTGCTTTTTTGTGCTGGTCCCTGGCCCTCAAATAGGCGGACTAACTCTGTGATACAACAGATAAATAATTTGGTAGCAAAACCTACTCAGATACATTATCATAAGTTAGCTATGAAGGACCATGAGACTCAAGATGAGGTTGTTACTTTATACAGGGTGTTTCCAAAACCCATCTCCACCCAACCTAAAAGGGGGGACTTCTGCCCCTAGACCAAGCAGAGAGGGGCCACCCAGAACCCCCTCTAACAGGCGATCTGAATTCTTTTTTTTAAATTTTTTCTCAAATCATAATTAATTCACACAGGGGTATAAACACAGAAAGGCAGGATGTGGGGACAGGAATGACAATGGAGTGTGGGTGTTCAGGGGGAATACAGATATCTTCAGAACCGGGTATCAGCTGGGTGAAGGTTCAGGGGACAAGTCACTATGACTCTGCCTGTGACTCATTTGTCTTTATCTAAGTTGGTATTGTCTGCCATGGCTACCTATTTACAAGGTCTATGACTACTCAGGCTTATAAATTTCCACAAAAGCTGCCTGTTGACATTAGCTTATAGCCATCTGTTTCAATGTTTTCCACTGAGACCCAAGACTTGGTGTTAGTATACATGTATGACAGGCCTATTGCTGATTTTAGGCCTATGGCTGATTTTAGGCCTACAGTGTGTAAGCAGGGCTGCCCCTGACATCTCCTCCCTTCTCTAAGTATAGAAGGGCTGTGGTAATTCTAAACTTGCGAAAGAGGGGACAGAGGCCTGACCTCCAGTAATTGAAGGGGACCTTGTAATGGCTCCAGTCCCCCTGTGATTGTCCAGTGAGGCATGAGGATCATACCCGTCCTGATGTCTTTTTCCTGGAGAGGGGATACTTTTGACATCAACCCCTATGCAGTCAGGCTTGTCATAAAAGATAAAAATATCTATCTGGGTTCCCTGAGAGACAAGCAGATGTAATGCAGATACACTTGTTATATAGATGACCACATCACAGTGGGTTCTCTAGTTTTTGACCAGTGGTGGTTTTCTGTGATGTTTTCAGTCTAATAAAGAGTAAGAATGACACTTATTAGATAGGGCCCTAGTGCAAGACATAAATAATTCAGAATTTTTCAGAACTCTCTTTGAATATGGTTTTATGAAAAATTGTTTTTAAAATGTAGCCATTAAATAGTGCACATCATTGCAAATTATAATTGGATGAAAAAAAGGCAACAGACTATGACATTAAGTTAGTATCAACAACATATGAAATACATTGTTCATATTTTTATTATTATTTTATTTATTTACATTCCAGCCATTGCCCCCCCTCAGCTCCCCGTTCCACAGTTCCTCATCCCTCTTTCCTCCTAGAGAGTGATTCCCTCCACCAGCTCTGCCTCTTCCCTGGGGTCTCAAGTCTCTCCAGGATTACCATCTTCTTCCACTCAGGCCTGATCAGGCAGACCTCTGCTACATTTGTGCTTGGGAGGGCAGGGGGCTTGGACAGGCCCATGTACGCTCCTGGTTGGTGGCTCAGACTCAATTGTTCATACTTGACTGTTGAAAATTAGAAGAACTGTTGCATGCTCTAGAAGCTTGACAAAAAGTAAGTCTTTACGTTTCTGAATGTGTGCCTAATTTCTTTTTTTCAAATTGGATATTGTCTTTATTTACATTTCAAGTGTTTCCCCTTTCTCAGTTTCCCCCTCCCCAGAAACCCCTATCCCATTCCCCTCCCCCTGCTTCTATGAGGGTGTTCACCTATTCACCTACCCACTTCCATTTCCCTGCACTGACACTCCCCTACAGTAGGGTATTGAGTCCTCACAGGACCAAGGACCTCATCTCCCATTGATGTCCAATAAGGCCATCCTCTGCTACATATGCCGCTGGAGCCATGTGTCCCTCCATGTGTACATTTTGGTAGGTGATTTAGTCCCTGGGAGCTCTGGGGAGTCTAGTTGGTTGATATTGTTGTTCTTCCTATGGGGTTGCAAACCCCTTCAGTGTACCTAATTTCAAGTTCAATAGAAAAGAATAAAACAGGGAAGTGTATGTTATTGACTGTAATAAAAGATATAATTGCTTCATTGAAGCTTGTGATTATCAGTCTAACAATATAGAATAATCAGATATAAATACCAACATGAAAACATTAAGGCATTCAGTCATTTGTATTGTTTATTTGTGAAATAGCTAACTTGAAGAATCATAATGTAATAAAAATCATAATATAAGCTTATCAGCTAAATAAACATATCATTTGTTCAACCAATGTTAATAAAATATTCAAGATAAATTTTACACATAGAATCTATATATGTATGTTATACACACACACGCAACACACACACATATGTGTGTGTGTGTTGTGTGTGTGTGTTCTATATGTAGAGAGATAAGTAAATATAATTATGGATAGTTTTTAAATACATCCTGTAATTACAAAAAAAACAAGAAAAAAAACCAGATGAGATAGTACTGAGCAAAATTATTGTAATATTTTACATGTCTATCTCAAATTATACAATGTAGTTGAAAATACTCATTTGCTTTAGTAGTACAAAATAATGATTATAATGAAAATATGCCTTATGATCAAATTAAGCATCTCTATTTAATACTATCCCTGTTTGATCAAATTTGAAACATCTGAATAACATCATCCTATTAAAACATTGCATTAACTTTTTTACCATATCAAACTTTGTAATTTGCATCATTCGTGATGCAATGCTTCAGAAATGAAGTCTATTTTCTTCTTGTTTATAATCTCAGAACATAATTTGAAAACTTTAAGGATGTGCTGGCTTTATTTCAATTTTCCAAAACTTTGAAAATTTCAAAACTTATTTAACTAGCAATAAATTTCTTCCCAAAGCTCACAAAAGAGTAACAATTTAATCAACATGTGAATCTAAATTTATTTTTGTTTATATATTTGTACATGTGCTAGTGAGCACATGTGCATATATGGAAAGGCAAGATTACAGCCTTTGGTATCCTTCCTCGGGCTTAATACATTTTTTCTTGATACATCTGGTCAGTGTACCTCAGGGATAAACATCACTCTGCTTTCCCAATAGTGACAATATAGAGTTCTTCACTTTTCAAGCTTTACTGTGTAGGTTCTTAGCCTTGTACTTAGTCCTTATGTTTACAAGGAAATACATTCCCTGACTGAGCTATCTAATCTAGCTTTCAACTAAAATCTGTAGCTAACAATTTCAGTAAAGATATTCTAACTTTATATTAATTAAGAATACTTTTTAATATAATAGACTTATGAGAACCTTATTTGCATTAAATTATTACTTCATTAAGTAACATTCATGGTGTCTTGTTTAGGGTTACTATTGCTGATGAAACATGATGAAATGCAACTTAAGGAGGAGAGGAATTTTGGCTTCCACTTCCACTTGACATTTCATCATTAAATGTAGTCAGGGCAGGAACTCAAACAAGGCAGAAATCTGGTGGCAGAAGATAGCGCATACTCTATGCATGTGTTGCTTCCTGGCTTTCTCGTCATGGCATTTTAACCTGCTTTCTTGTAGAATTAAAGACTACAATTCCAGAGATTATAATTGACCACCATGGGCTGGGCTTTCATCCATAAATCAATAACTATGGCAATACTGTACATCTTTTCCTACAGTACAGTCTTATGGATACATTTTCTTAATTGAGGTTCTCTCTTCTCAGATGACTTTAGCTGGTGTCAAGTTGACATGTAACTATCCAGAATATATGGAGTACAGAATGACATTTTAATACATGTACATAATGTGTAACGGCTAGGTCTGTGCAAATTATAATTCTACAATTTCAAGCATTTAAGTTTATTTGGCTAGAAAGTATTCAAAACATCTTCTAATTGCTATTTTGGAATTTTCATTAAAATTCTATCAGTCATATTAAAATTAATGTAAGTTATAAACATTCATCTCATTCTTTTTGACTAAATAGACACATATATGAGTTATGCAGCTTTATCTTGTCCTATGGCTCTTTATCTTCTACTATTATATTATGAGTGGGCCACAATTAAGATTTTGTATAGATGTGTACTTTAGTTGATGTAATCACAATTAAGGTAGTCATACTACAATTACAATGACTAGCATGGTTTCAGGAATTTCCCTAGCTCTGGCACTGAAGGAATGAATACAAGAGAGACATCTTGAAAGAAGAAAGCTGGAAATTGGTGGAAGGGACTTCCTGGTAGAAAAGTCTCTTCACCAAGCAGCTCAAAATGTTTCTTATACACAGCCAAACAAGAAGGCATGGTTATTACACAGAGCTGAGTACTGAGCAAACTTGACTAATCTCAGTAGGAGCATTCTCTGTAGGCAAACAGTCCATAGATCATACACTTTCAGAAAGAGAAGCTATGGTGGATATTTTTGCTCTTTCTGTCAACATTTGCACCTGAACTTAAGAAGTCTTTGCTATCCATCTGGCACAGCTGTGTCAGGTCAACAATATAAAATCACTGAAGAAATTTTTTGCTCCCCCCTATTTTACTCATGTATTTATCTGACACCAACATTTGGGCTTTTACATCAGACATTTTTTTATTTGTTTTTCTGTATCCAGCTCATTTCTCTCAACACAATATTCTCTTCTATGTATGTTATGGCAAATTAACAATATTCAATTATTTTTAAAGTTAAATAATATATTTTGTGTTTATATAACAAATTTTACTTCAACATTTTTAGAGTACATACATGATGGAGATGTAATCTTGGCAAATTTATTTTATACATCCAGTTCTCTGATATATCAAATGATAGATGATTTTCCACTTTTGAAGAAACTCCAAACTCTTTTGTATTGGTAGTTAAACTAACTTATAGAATTATCTATGATGTGTATAAATTCACATTTCTTCACATACATCATAGCACATTTTGATGACAGCTATTCTAATTGAGTTTAGGTGATATCTTATTATGAATTTAATCCAGTTTTCTGTGATAGTGATATTTGTTCCTCACTCTAATGGGTTATTCTTTCTAATTCAAAGGGTTTTTAATGTTTGCCCCACTGGTCAAATTTTGCTTTTGTTGCCCATGTGTTTATGGTCATAGAGAAAAGTCTTAGGAAAAACAAATGTCAGATAGCATTCGCTCTCTAGTTTTGCTTAATAATATTTCCATTCTAATGAATATTTCTATGTAATATTGAGATGGTTGTTTATATGCTGTCAAATATAAGGATTTATTTATTGTCTTCTTGTATGTGTAGTAATATAATGAAGATTGTTTAAATGTTATTCCATGTGTATATTATTTCACTTATTATATCTATTATTTGATGTCCCAGGTAGTACAGTGTTTATTTTGGTACAAGAAGATTGAAAGAAGGGAACAAAAAGAGAGAAATTAATTACAGGGAAGTACTTATATACTTTGATAAATCACCTACTCCAGAGATGATACTTACAGGAACAAAATGAAAACTTACTATAGATGTTTGTAGGAGAAATTTGTATATGCAATGTGAAATTATATAGCCCTAGATCTCAATCTTTTGATCCTACAAAACACAGTTTTCTTCTACTTATGCGACCAAGAAGCATTTCATACTTTGAGGATGGTACAAATATTTGATGGCATCAATGACCTTAGATGTTGACTGTCCTTCTCAAGGTCTTCTTCAGCTTATCATCGTGCATCAAGAACCATTGTGGTGGTTAAACATTATTGTTTCTGCAAGAAATAAATCTGTGCCTGTGTTCAAAGAAAAGCATTCTAGGGCCTGAAAGAATCATCAAACCAAGAATAGTGAATAAAGTAACAACACAATAAATGCATGCAGATACTTTTAAGCATCTTGTACCATGGGGAATCTGCATAATAATATTGTTAGTTGGTGTAGATTTAGGAAAGCCTTTTTCTTGTTTTTCCCCTTCTATTGAAAACATTTTATTTTCTCACATAGCATAACCAGATTATCATTTCCCCTCCCTCTACTCCTACGACTTCCTACCTACCTCTCCTCTGCTCTGTATCCAGTCCCTTTCTGGCTCTCATTAGAAATAAAACAGGCTTCTAAGAGCTAAGAGTGTCTTTTTCATTAAGTTGCAATTTAATATCCTATTAATAATACATATGTCCCATTGAGGAAGTTCTGACATGCCTATTATGGTTCTTATGGCATCTATTTAAGAAGTGGAGACTTATAGAAGCAATATACAGAGGTAGTGCTAGCCAGGGTTCTCTTAATCTTTGTCTAATACCCTTCATCTCCCAGATAAGGATCATTTGTCTAGCCAAAGCAAGCTTATTTAGGGTAGATATAGTAGCATAATTCTTGTATTCATTTCCTGATATTAGAATACATTCCCAAGAACAGAAAAATTAACTAATTTTATATTATGTATCCATAGGTAAAAGTTGAAAGATGAGATACATGCCGAATTACATAATATCTCCATTAAAAAATAAACATCCAAACAAAAATGAAAATCAAATCTGGATAATGATACAGAATAACAGACCGTCCTAAACTGAACTCATTGTGTCTAATGTCTATTTACTCACTACTTCTGATTTCTTTTCACTGTTTAGCATATGGAGTTTGGAACTCAGTTTACAGCAACTGGTCAGAAAAATGTATTCTAGGAGAACACCATCAGTAAAATGGCTCAGAAATACATGAAGAAACAGAAGGATTCATTAGTCTCTCCCCTGTAGCTGTGGTAATTTTCCTTCTGCTTCTATAGACACTACAGAGACTATGGCTATCTAAACTAGAGTTTGGCAAGGGCAAGCTCATTGACAAAATTGATATTCTTTATACAAATTTGTGCTCAAATTTATGCCTTTGAGCTAAGATTTATTCCAATATAAAACATAGTGAGTAAAAACAGGAAAAAAAATTGATTGCAAGATCTATGTCCTACAGATAGTAAATCCATATTTTCTACTCTGTTAAAAAAAATTCCATCAACCTTCAATGTAGACAATGTAAAACTATTTCATTTAGATGATGGCTATACTAATAGGTACACATGTATTGATAGCGTTAACCAACTAGACATATATTATCTTATTGACTCTCAACAGCAATTTCAAAGGTACTATTATAGTTATATTATTGAAATTGTTTGGAGGACTCCTCTAGTAGATGCACAGTTTCCAAAATCAAGTAGCTATTAAATCATGGATCCAAGAATCAAAGATGGATATATATGCTCTTTCTTTTATCATCCTTCGGTGATTTACCCACTCCTCTTATGATTCATAAACTTATGGTCATGTATATTAGGGAAGATGTAGCCTGTACATTTGTAGGAAGAAAAATTCAAAACTACTAATGTACAGCAATTCATAAAATGGTTACAAAGATTCATAAAAGTGTTTTAAGTTCCCAGGATATTTAACTATATTTAATTATATCTGTATTAATATTCATGAAACAGAAATGAGTAACAATCAAATTGTCATCATTTACTCAAAAACATCATAGTTGAAAGTGAACTTGTTATTTGAATGGAATGTCAGTCCATTCATGTATGTGATTTGTATAGAGTAAGAGTCATGTTTTTATATTATAATCATCTGTATGTTAATATTTTGCTTTGTTAAAGGTAAAATGTGTGTTTTATGAGCACAACTTTGAATATCTTGTAACCATAAGAATAATTTTATTTTAAGTCAGTAAGTTAATTTATATTAAATATATATTAAAAAAAGTATATCATCTAAAAATATTCATTGCCCATTTCTAAATGAAAATTTCATCTTTCCCTCAGTGGCCAAACAAAATCCCATAAATTTCTTGTGTTTTTAAATAGCAAAAGATCTTCTATGAGAAAGATTATGACAGAATCTATTGTCACTAGTAAAATAAACTAGAATAACTATTCCACTGTTTCCTTAAGGTCATGGCTGTGATTTGATTGGTAAATCTTGTCGATTTCCTAACTGAACCTGAAAATGAGCCTTAACTGAGCACACACTTATCTCTAGCATTAAAAAGGCTCACATAATTTTCTAGTCTTAACTTAAAAGAAAGTAAAAGCCTCTATGTGATATATTTATAAAATTTGTAGTTAAGGTCCCAATTCACCAACTACCAAAAAAAATTCTAAAACAAAAACCCAACAACATCAAAAAGCAAACAGCAAAACAACAACAACAACAACAACAAAGTGTCTAACATGTCTATCATGCCTCTTCAGACTGGGATAAAAGTCAGTAACTACTCAGCAACTAGGGAATAGTTTATCACACTGACTACATTACAAATAAAATTCCTGAGTATTATAAAAAAGATTAAGTAAGTGAATAATTGAATCTCTCTCTCTCTCAAAAAGAAAAAAATCAATAACTCTTTGTTCATTAGAATCTTTACAATAATTACTATGAGAATTACATTATCTCCATGTTCACTAGCTCTCACAGAAGGACCTCAGCTTTACTTTAGATGAGGGTCATCAATAGCTTCATTACAAAGGTCGTTTTGTTTTGTTTCCAAATCTCCTGATGTTTCATGAAACATATGCTATAAACTAATCCTTGAAATATTCCACTGTGTCTGTAGTGTTTAATTTTTACTCTTTCTTTAAGTTATGTAGCTTCAAATATTTCAAGAAGTTTTACTAAGATTAATGATTTTTTCTTTATTATGTTATTCACTTTTCCCCTTTATAATTTTTTTCTGCAGTTGAATACATTTGATATGCCTTAGAATGGCAATTTTCATGGTCTTCTAAGATTCTGTATGGTGGAACAGAATCAGAATAAAGAAGAGGAAACATTTCATATAGGATTAAGAAGGAATTGATGGATGATGTCTATTCCAATGTGTCCGTAGTATTTAAGACAAAAGTCTCAGTTGCTTTATTGTTGTCAACAACAACACATAAATTGTGTAAAATATATCCTTGAAGATTTACAGAAAATGTGAAGCTAATACATGAGTGTCAAGAACAGAGAGATGTCTCTGTCCACTGGACTACAGTAAGCAAGTTGATGAGCAGTGAGATCATCAGTCAGAGCTGGAATGAACACATCCGCCAAAATAGAGATCACAAGAGTCATTTTATCATTACTCAATTATAGCTATCTTACTGTATCAATATCATAATCCTCTACTTAACAGCTAATACTGTCTGCAGATTCATCGATATTTCTGTCTTCACTAAAAGATCACATATAAAAATACTATTAAATAGGATTTGACAATCACCAGCTGGTACTATTGAATAAGTGTTTCTGTGACTACTTCTGAAATTTCTTCATGAAAAATCTAAAAACAAATAAAGATAAACATAAATTTTAGTAACTGTGATTTTCATGTTGACATGTGGTTACATAAAGTTGAAAATATCCAATTGGGCATTCAAATAAGCAACAATTACTGTCCTTATTTTTGGTTATATTTAAGAGACAAATATAGATGGCATTTATCCACTAAAATGTGTATCTTCAGCAGATGTCTTTTGTATTTTTTTCTAGGAAACATGATGTGTGAGATCACATGATACTGAATTTCATTTTGAGGATACTATATATAATTTTTTATTTCTCTGCATATAGTGATTTTCCTTCCTTGGCTGTTGTATCTTGTAAACTCAGGTCTTTTGAACCTGTTCTCCTTGATGAATATTACCTGAAGCAGATTCTCTGACCTCCAAACCTCATTAAAGTCCACATATCCTCACAGCAGAAATTTGCTGATGCACTATATACTTAAGGGTAAAAGTTTCTTTTAGCCATTCTTAAAAGTAGAATTTTCTAATAGTGTTTGATTTTGTAATGTTCTTTTTGAAGTGTAAAGTAGAGACAGCTAAGTGTCATAACAAAATCCACACACTCAGCACGCTTCATGCTCCAATGCAAAATAGTGGAAAAAGAAGGCGGGGATTCTAGTCATAGTTCTATTCTTGGTTAAATTATTCATATTTAAACTAACATTTTTCTGCTGTTGTTTCGCTCTGAATATCAAGACACCTGCAGGTATAAGATATTCTATGCTGTTATCCAAATTTAGACATGTAATGCACCATATATTTTGGAAGACTCATTTTTTTCTTTCTGATTAACATTAAAGCAGTTTCACCAAATTTCATGGATGCAGAGTACCTAAGTATTTGAAATCACAAATTCTAGGAGTTGAAGAGGCAGTAGGCAGAGGAAGAGACATCCCTGAGGTTAATATAAAGAGCAGCATGTTTAATCTGTAATTCAGTAAAAGACAACTTCATTACTTACCAAATTATGAATTTATATATGTTCTCTATTATGTCTAAGGGATATGGCCACTGATGGCCTCATCAAGGGGTAATTAAAGATTGTGCTATTTCTCCATTTTTAGCTATTTCTACATATATTAGGAGTGTAATACTAATAAATTATGAAGAGTGGATTAAGTGGGTAGATATTACTGAAAACGTAATTTAAAGCATAATTCAACTCATTCTGTATCGAAGACCAGCAGCTGCATTAAACTAAGTAGACTTTAAGTTAATCAAGGCAAATGTAGAAACTTACAGAAGCGGGATTAAATATTTACACTCTGACTCAGTTACACTAAGGACATTAATTATAAACCATTAAATATTTAAGTACCTGGAATGCTTACTCTAAGACACTCAATTCTGTTTATATTTTACTTTAATGAAAAGAGATATTGTTTTAAAAGTGAGAACTCTATAAGGAAAAAGTATAAATGATTGAAGTGATGTTTGTAGGCAAACTTGTTAATCTCATATTTTCATATGTTATTGTATCTGAATTTTAATATTGGAGCAGTACATTATATATTACATGTCTAAGTTGATTTATACTGCTACTCATATACTTCATAGAAAGACACACTTATCCCATAACCCACTAACCCACATCTTCACACATGTACAAAATCAGGTATACATAAAATGGCTATAGATTAGCAAATTGATTTATACTATCCACAAAGAAAAAAGCTTGATAAGTTATTTTGTATTAAGAAGACATCAAAGGCAAACAGTTGAAACTGGGGAACTAGTTTCTAGTCTCAGATCCAAATTGCTGACACATTTATTCTGGATGTGATAGCCTAATGTGTTGAAAAAAATACATATTCTTTAAAACATGCACTGCATGGTGTTCTGTGACTGTAAGCTTATTGAATTTAAGAAGTGATCAAGTGATTTAATTTACAATAAGCATTCGCTTGTATTATTTTTACTTGTTTTATGAGTGCTTGTGAAAACGAAAGATGGACTTAGACATTGAGAGACAGAGGGTTCCCATCTTGTTGTGGACATCAGGAACACATTGCAGAAACTGCTTTTCTCCTACTGTGTGGATTTCAGACAGTCCAATTAACTGTCATTTTAAAAGACATTTATTTTAGTATTAATCAAATAATTACTCTTCAGCTTTATTTTTTTTCCTGTAAAATAAATTTTGATTATAGTATGCCTATCCCAATTACTTCCAGATTCTCTGCACCTTCTCCACTAAAAAAATCTACAACTTTTTCTCCCAAACCTTAGAAAACTGTAATTAAAAATAAGGATAAAGTAAAATAAGATACAGCAAAAATAAACAAAGCAAAATAGGACAAACCAAGTGGAAGTAAAAGAATGAAAGACAAAAGGATAAAAAATAGAGAGACACACATGTTCATATACAAGAAATCCCCTGAAAAAATAAACAGAAATTATAATAAATATATAATGGTCCTGTTTTGTTTTAAAAAAATAAACAAAACAAAGCAGAAAATAAACAAGTAATGTTCTAAAAATACATTATGAGACAAAAAAAAAATCTCCGAAAATGTCAATGCATTCATTTTTTCTTAGTTATCTACTGCTGGGTATGGGGCCTGCTCTAAAGTGTGGTTTATATACCCAGTGAGACTGCTTTGGAGAAAACTAATTATTGCCTTGTGAGTGCTTGTTAACTGGGGATAGCTTTGAGTTAGTTCTGGGAGTTTGTGTCCACTGTCCCCTTCACAGTAGAGATCCCATCTGACAAAGACACATGAAGACCTTTTGTATTCTGCAACAGTTTCTGTGAGCTCAACATATATTGGTCTTGCTATGCTAAGGCAGCTTTCTTTTCTTGATGTCCATCTGTTCTGATTCTTATGGTCTTTCTTCCTACTCTACTTCAGGGGTTCTTAACCCCAAGAGGAAAGAGTTGGTGGAAAAATCTCATTTAGCATTGAGTGTGCCAAAGTCTTGCATTCTCTGTAATTTCTCCATTTGTAGATCTCTGAATTTTTTTCCCATCTGCTGCAAGAAGTAGTGTCTCTGATCATGGTTGAGCAAGGCACTGATTAATTAACATAGCAGAGTATCTTTAGGAGATAGTTTGTTTGTATTTTTCTTTAGCAGAACAGTAGTATTTGGTTTTCCTCTAGGTCTCTGGCTTATCTAGACTTTTGAATGTTCCCTATCTCCCAAGATGGTAGGGTGTGGGTACTATCTCATGGAGTGACCCTTTCATTCAGTAAGATATTGGTTGGTTATTCCCACAGGCATTGTTGATCATTCTCCTTGTGTGTTTGGCAGAAAGAATAGCACTGTAGACCAAAGCTGGACAGTAGGAGTGAACCAACACTCTAGATAGACTCCAGCTCGACCTTTCCATATTCACTGGTTTGTACAGGTGTTATCTTCATTAATAAAACCTTACTGTCTGTTTGTAGAGTGTCCAGTACCTTGGCAATAGCCTAGATTGCTTAGGGATTTCAATGAAGAACCTTTGGCCAGCTCAGTTAGATGCCATCTGTAACTGAAGCTGGAAACTTACTTTAGTGATGAGAAGTATCCAGTTGTGGCTCCATCTCCACCAATATTTGACATTTCAATTATATTGCCTTCTAATATGTATGTATTTTAGAAAGCTTCTACTATCTTAGGTTTCCATACAACCCCTCAGATGACCCTTAGTTTTAGTACTTCTTCCTTGTAACCCCTGCCTTATTTGCTCTTACCTCCTTTTCCCATTTGTTCCTCATGTTTTCCCCAATAGATAGCTATCTATTCTATTTCTCCTTCAAAGGATCCATGAGCTATCTTTTAAACAAACACAAGTCCAATTACATTGGTTTTAGGTGCTTTTACTCTTTAGGAATTGGGATCGAAGTCAAAGAAAATCTTTGAACTGGTTCCAGGATTCATTCATAAGTGTGAAACTTTTAATTGGTTGCCAGTATATTTTGTCACTAAGAGTTATACAACTGTGACATTTGTCACAGAATGCCTTCAGTTTTGCCAAAGTATATGGCTGCTAGTTCTCTTATTAACACTTTATTGATCAAAATATACTCACAATAGCACCCAGAAACACCCCAAAAAGACTATCATAAGCAAAAGTGGTGATACCATTATCTTCTAGTGAGAGCACTTTCTTGAAGAGAAGTATAGGTCCATGGAGCCACATATTCAGAAATCTAGCTTTTTATTTGCCTATAATATCATCATTACCTTTCCTGGATCATTATGGGGAAAGATTTTGCTGTTTTTCTGTGTGTCTGTGCGTGAGGCCACAGTTTCCAATTATTTTCTTTAACCAATTCATATCAATTAAGTAAAGATCATTTAGGATTCCTAGTGGATGTTCTACTGGACCTCCACCAAATAAGATCATAATAGAATACTTTCTTTTTGTATTTTGAACTTAATATACCAAGATACTAATGATTTGTAAGTGCATGATTAACTTTCTTCAATGTACTATGTCTCGACTAAAAGTATAGTGTAGTTGTTGTATAATCTAATTATTTTTGAAGGAGGGTTCTCCTATTATATTCATAGATGTGGAAAGATGGGATCTAGCTCCAAGAGGCCCAATAACAGCTGAAAAGAGCAAGATGCAGATATTTACACCCAGCCCAGTGGACAGAAAGTGGCAATAGCTGTGGTTGAATTAGGAAAAAGCTGGAAGAGACTGAGAAGGAGGGAAAATCTATAGGAAAACCAGCAGTGTCAACTAACCTGGAACCTCAAGATCCCTCAGACAATGAGCCACCAACCAGGCAGCATATACTAGCTGATATGAGGCCCCCAACACATATACAGCTGAGGACTTCTGGGTCTCAACTTAGTCAGAGAAGATGCACTTAACCCTCAAAAAACTTGTGGTCCCAGGGAATGGGGAGTTCTGATGGGGTAGGGGCATCTTCTTGGAGATAGAACCAAGAGTTGTGGGAAGTGGAACAGGTGGAGGGTGGACCGGGAGAAGAATGAAGTCTGTAGTATAAAAAAAAAGATTAAAAAATAAATAAAAAAGAAAGAAAGAAGAGAAAAATAGCACAGACACTGTGTCTATTTGGAATGTATATAATTATGCTCTATTTATATTTGGTTTTGATACTCAATAGAGCCTTTCAGATTTTCTCCTCTATGAATATTTAATTTCACAAATGCTGATTTTGAAAGCTCTTCTGGATTCAAGAAGGAATACTTACTAATAAATGGAGCTACATTTTTTAAGGAACCAGTTCAACTCTGAAAACTTTACCTGGTGTTAGCCTGGTTTATTTTTCTTTGAGTAATGGCTTGTAGCAGTAAAGCATAAGGTGTTTGAAAAATATTGAATTGTATGCTCTCAAGGTCCTTTGAGTTGTAAGGCTATAGAAGTTTTACGAGCTTCATATCATGAAGTCACTCATCAATATTTGGAAAATTGTTAAGTCAGCAAGTATAAAACTCTTGTAAAGATTAAATTAATATTTTTTGTAGAAGTTATAATCTTATCAGTCCTGAGAATATATACGTTCAATCACTTTTATTGCGTTTAGTTTTCCTGTGTTATTACAAACAGGGAAAGATTCCTAAGAAAGTAAGTTATAATCCTTAAATCTGAATATGTACTCAAAACACTAGTCAATCTAATATAACTATTTTTCAGTTATGAATTTTAAAATATATGTGTGTGTTTAATAGCACTTCAAACATTCATACTTAATAAAGGGTGTTTTCAATGTTAGTCTTTTAAACAGTGTTTGATATCCTTGTGCTTGCAGAAAGGCATGCTTTGTAAAATGCTACAGACTTTCTACCATTTTTGTGAGCACTGTCTTTGAGAGGATCACCTTTCTGTTTACAATAACAACACACTTGCCATTTATTTAGCCTTTATGTTTTTAGGTTTTTAGATTCCTCCCGTCTCTTCATTTTATCTCAAATTCTTCACAAATTGTTACATTTAATTTTGCATTTTAATTATTGTAAGCACTGTTTTATTAGTTACTTTTATCTTCACTATGATCAACAATGCTGATTGAAATGACTTAGAAAGGAAAAGTGTGTTTGGCTCACACATTATAGTCTGTCATGTCAGGAGAGGCATGTGTCGTAGTCAGGGTTATCATTGCTTTGCTGGAAGACCATGATCAGAGCATCTTGAAGAGGAAAGGGCTTATTTGGCTACTGCTTCCACCTTACTGTTTATTATTTAATGATGGTTATACACAATGAAAACCTGGAGTCAGGAGCTGATGCACAGGCTAATGTTGGGAAGTAGGTCTTAATAGTTCAGGAATGTTCCTAGATACTACCATCAGATGAGGAACAGGTCTTCGAACATGATCTTCTGAAGAACATTTTAATTCAAACCATAACAATGATTTGTTATATTAAAAAGGATTTTTCCACTGTTAAAAAACTAACTTCTAGTCATGTTGAGATCCACTGTCGTCCTTTAAATATGCTATCATTTTTTACTGAAGCTTTGCAATTTTCTACCTACCAGCTCCTGAAATTTGACATTTCTCTATTTGTGTAGCTACTCTAATTTTTACTTCATTTATTAACTAATTCATTTATTTACTTACTTTCCTTATATGGTGTGCATGTATATGCTTATATACATTCACATGTGAATATGGGCCTCCCTTCTCACCCCCACCCTGTGTGTGTATGTGTGTTTCCATGTGTGTATGTATGTTTCTGTGTCTTTATATGTGCTTGTGTCTGTGTGTGCCTGTGCCAGTGTGTGTGTGTGTGTATGTGTGTGTGTGTTTTTCTGTCTGTGTCTCTGTGTGTCTGTGCTAGAGTTGATATCTAGTGACTTCCGCAATTTCTGTCCACCATAAGTATAAAATCAGGGTTTCTTGCTGAACAAGATGCTTTCCAATTTGACGAGTCTAATTAGCCAGATTGCTTCATGTTGTCCATTTTCTGCCTCCTAAACTGAATTATTGTTAGTCTATTAGGGTGTCAGATTATTTCTTCAGAGGTAGTGCAATCCAAATTCTGATCCTTGTAAGTATATGGGTAGTGCTGTAGCATTGCTCATCTACCCAGCCCTGCAATTTACTATTTATGCTACATCATCAGAATAAAAGAGTGCCTCATTTTTCCTTCTCAATCTGGCTTGTTTAGTGTTCTATTACTCCATGACTCTTATTCTCTCTTTCTCTCTCTCTCTCTCTCTCTCCCTCTCTCTCTCTCTCTCTCTCTCTCTCTCTCTTTCTCTCTCTCTCTCTCTCTCTCTGTGCATCTGTGTTTAAATCTGAATAACATTCTATTCTATGCATACACATACATCTTCTTCATTTATTTTTCCAACAATGGAAAGACTATTCTCATCTTTAGGATAATAGAAATAATCCTTCAAGTGGAACTGGAGTAAGTATTTTTTTAAAAAGATTTCAGTTTCATCTCTTTTTGACTTTGATTGCAATGTATAATGGTAACAAATGTTTGAAGCCGGTTAACTTTCAAGTCACTGTGTAAGGATGTAAAACTCTGCTTAAACTGGTATTGAGAACCATGAATATTCGCAAAGTATTTTATAAAAATCTTTTTTCCTTTTTGAGATAAGACAGAGATAAATTTTAATGGTTTTGTCTGTACACCAGGAAATAATTTTTATAATTGAACTAAAAACTGTTGACCGAATTTAAATCCTTTAAAATTTAGAAAAGTCACTGATGTCACAAAATGTAAGATGTTTCAAAGATCAATAAACTATTATTAGCAAACTGAATTGTAATAAGCATTCAAAATTCATTTATGTGTAAGGAATTCTTCCAAATATTTCATCAACATTTTCAAAAGATAGTTTTTTCTTTATTATATAACCTATTGTAGTCTTCATCACTATATTTGTCTGATGAATGACAGGAGAACTTAATGGTTTGGGTTTAGTAATGAAAATAATTTTTGTTGTGGCCTATCAGAGTTATAACCTCAGAACAAGTCCTCATTAACCAACAGCAATAATTAATATTATTTTTGTTGATCTAATTAAGTAGTATGATATCATTTTCTTAATTAATTTTTCAATCAGATGGAATCAAAATTAAAATGTTAATCAGAACAAGTATAATTTCACTACTATCAACTTGTTCCTAAGCTGCCAACACAAAAGAGGGAACCTGATGAAAAAGAATTCCACTTCAAGGAAACAATGTTTTCCAGACACAGCATGTACTGTACATGTGAATCTCTGGCAATTAAGACAGCATGAACTAGCTTCCCAAGATCAATCCAGGAAGATCACAGCAAAGAGAAGCCAAAAGTCTCATATCTAGCAAAAGATCCTTTGAAATTGGTAGCTTCTGGCAAAGGAAAATTCAGGGGGTCAACCTTGAAGAACAGGCCACTCTCCAGTAGAAAGCCACACGTCCATGAGAATATGGTTAGTATCAACTCCACTTCACAGGCTTACTAATAAATTTTGGGTAAGAGAAGAGGGGATGGATGCTGGAGCATTGGGAAGAATGGTGAATATGATCAAAATGCAATGTATGAAAACCTCCAAAAATGAGAAAATAAAATAATTATCAACTTCATCAGTACTTCAGTAATCCCATGAAAAGTACAAGCAATGCATTTAGTCATGAAGTCCTGAAAACTGACATAGAGTATAATACATAATTACTCAAACTAAATAAGTTTTATTGTTAATTTAATATGTTTGCTTAAGTAAAAAACATTTTTGACTCTCTGAATAGATAAGATAGAAGAAACATAGGTGGTTCAATTCCAGGAGAGAGATTTTGAGAAAAAGGGTTATTGTTTTTATCTATATAATTCAGAAAAAAATTGGCAAAATTGAGATGTCAAAAAATACTATTTCTCTGTTTAGATCAACATGAGTTGTATTGTTTTTATTCAAATATCAGTTTAAAACCACAAGAATTTGAAAACTCCATCTAAATATGTAGTACATACATAATTTGTAAGTCAGGATAATAGATATTTCTTTTGAAAACTCTTTATAAATTGTTAGAAGATTGTTTTTCACCAAAGATGTTCATGCTCAATTTTCTAAATGTCTTGGATATTTAGAAATGAATACCTTTTTCTTCATGTAGAATAAATATTTTAAATGTTAATATGACAGATATGAATTTACCTTAATACAGATAGTCCATCTATCTCATCTAGTGGACAGAAACTAAAACAATATAGTTAAACAATGCATATTTATTCAAACAGATGAAATTTAAAACCATGAAAACTAAATGCTAGCAAGTACTGTGAAATAAGCAATGACTATGTTTCAACAGTATCCTGATTAATGTTGAAGCTTGAGAAATTGCTTTCACCATTGCTAAGCACATTGGAAGATAGAATCTAAATGTAATCAGAATGACAATGTTATGAAATCAGGATTGAGAAAGAAGTTTATCACAATATTTTTATGCTATAGATCATTCATTTATATACCAATAAACACTTGCATCTTCATATAGCTAATATAAATGTCTAAATCTATTTATAAATACATATAGTGTAATATATATATATATATATATATATATATATATATATACATTACACTTTAGGTAACACTTCAACATATAAGTAAAAAGCACTAAATCCAATATTCATGATGGTCTTGAATGGTTGTCTTCAGCTATTTCATAAATAAATCAGAAAAACACAGCAGTAGATATAGATAAAAGACACTTTTATTGAATTGGTAAAAAGTATAATTAAATCACCAAGTCACAAAGTCATTTAAATGTTGATTGTATCTTCAGCAGACAAACTAGATTTCCAAGTCAGATATATTAATGCTGAACATGTTGAAAAACAAAATGTAAAACTGGAAATTTATGCCATTAAAGAAACTAATAATTTGACATCCGTGGAGAGGCTGAACACCAATTCTTGTACCAGCACTCATCTTTCCCTTTCTCTCTCTGACTTTTCTCAGGGCCTTCTCTGACCTTTTTTATGTTCTCTTTAACCATCCCTGTCTTGTCTATGTAAAGGCAATATTCTTCGTTAAGGGGTGTACACAGTCAATAGTCGTACATAGCCTTTTCTATTGTAATAGAGTAAATCAAGTCCTATAAGGATCTTTGCGATTTTTGGAGGTCTCTTCAGACAGCGAAACAAGGGATTTTTTTTCAGATTAGTGATGTCAATCTCTAGCTGTTTGATGTTCTTAAGCTATTGTAAACAGTCAGCTTTTGTGGAAATTTACCAGCCTGAGTAGTCATAGACATTGTAAATAGGTAGCCTTGGCAGATAATGCCAACTTTGATAAGGACAAGTGAATCATAGGCAGAGTCATAGCCACCTGTCCCCTCAACCTTCACCCAGCCAATACCCTGTTTTGAAAGATATCTGTATTCCCCCTGAAACCATGTCCAGTGTCATCCCCTTCCCCACGTCCTTCCTTTTTGTGTTTATAACCCCTGTGTGAATGAGTAAAAGTTACGATTTGAAAAAAATAAATAAATTATTTTTTAAAAAGAAAGAAACTAATAATTTGTATGTTGTATTTGTAGTGCATGTGTACCTGTGTTTGTGTGTGTGTGTGTATGCACGTGATCATGTGTGTGTACATATATATGTTTATGACATTGTTTATATTCTTAAAAGAGAATATTACACTGAAAAATGAGACGTATATTTATGATAATATGTGACTTAGTTCCCAAAAATCAGACATAAAATCAAACTTACTTTTCTAACCGTCACATCTAATAGACAATAGAATCAAATGTAATATTTATTCATAGATATTATTTCCTTCAAATCACTTAACAAATGTCATAGAAAAGGAGATAGTGTAAACTGTACTTGATACTGTATAGAACTCTTAATTAAAATCACAGTTCCAATGAGTTGCAGTATTACCAAGCTTTTCTCATTTTTTTTGAATCTTGTAAATCATGATGATGTGTTTTTATTTGAATGTAGAGGAGCAAATATGTCCTTTATGCTACCAAAGAAACATGATTTAATGTTACTGACCCAGCCCGCTCAGTCAGTCAACAAGTTCTCCAGCGCAGGAGTGAGGATTAAAAGAAAAGAGGCGATTAGATAAAATTTCAGCATGACCCCAGCCAGTTCTGAGGCTGAAGGCAGGTTTGTTTAATTCAACTTTTCTTTTAAGCCTTTTTAATGACATGCAAGTATTTAGGTGAGGAACCAAAAATACAATAGAAACAAACAGTCAAGGAACAAACAAGGCAATATACAGAGTCCCATGATCACCCCATGATCACTCTTGCTGTTTCTAAGGGCTCAACTGGATGAAAAAAATATCTGAGACTACTTCCCTGTCCTAGCTCACAGTCATATTCAAGCCTGAGGCCTATTTCTTTGTTTTAGCCTAAGACTTGGAATCCTGACTGAATTTACTTCTCTGTTTTAGCCTAAAAGTAGACTCCTGCCTGAACTTACTTCCTTGTCATGGCCCAAAGTCAGATTCCTGCCTAAAGCCCATTTCCTTGTCTTTGGCCAATGTTGGATTCCTGCCAAGCAGCCTCAAAGGCTCTCCACCTGTTACACAATCACTTACTATCTGATCAACAGAAATGTATTTGCATTTTACAGCAAAGACTTACATATATGTCTCTATAATCTTCTCACCTTAAAATTACACTGTACAAGAAATTGCTACTGTTTTAGAAGAAAGCACAGATAAAAACTTGGAGATGATAATGCCATTTTCAATACTTTTCACCATTTATAGCTTCTTGAAATTCAAACACCTCAACTTATACCTTCTATACATACCCAACTTTCTCTTCTTATGGACCCTTGCAGTCAGAAACAGATTAAATAGAACAAAGTGAAATTAGAATTTGTACATTTTGATTGAATAGTAGAATAATATAATTTACTGATTAAAATGCAAAATATTTTTTTCTATTGGAGGTTTTATTTGAGCTGCTTTTTAAACAAAATTTGCAGAATCCTATCTTAAAATTAAGGGTATAATCTAGCAATATAATTACAATTTTTTCTGCAAACATGTTACTCTCTCTCTCTCTCTCAATCTCTCTCTCTCTCTCTCTCTATATATATATATATATATATATATATATGTATGTGTGTGTGTGTGTACATATAATTATATATTTATATATTTATACATATATATGTATACATATATATGTGTATATATATATATATATATATATTTATACACACACACACATCTCTCTATCTATATTAAGTAGATAGATAGGTAGAGAGAAAGAGAAAGAGAGATTGCATTTCTCTCATCAATTTGCCAAATTATATTCCATCAATCACACTCATTACACTGTATTTACACTAAGAACAATACTGTTTTGTTCATGAGGAAATTAGATAATGTAGAAATTATAAAAGTATTGTATGTTGCTAAAAAAAAAAAATTAACACTCCCAGTAGACCTGAGTTTCGTCCCAACTACATCGGGTAGCTCACAACCTCCTGATACTCTAGCACTAGGAGTTAATGGCATCCTTTTCAAAGGTGATGATGGTGATGTAGCTTGTTGGAGGTAGAGTGATGCCCAGCATGTGTAAAGATGTGGGCTTAACTTATAGTACTAGGGAAATAAATAAATTTAAAAAGTCATTTAGCCATACCTCTACCAAATTAACTTAAGCTAAGTTATAGAAATACTAACTTCCTATACTGGACACATATAGTGGTATCTAGTGGTTTCTATCTTGTGTGAAGCTCAGACTCCAATACCTGTAGTAAGAACCAGCCAGTATTTTATTCAAGTTAGTGTATCATAAGAGTATAAGTATGAAGCCCTACAAAGCATAAGTTAGAGATAAGTGTAGTTTCTGCCTATGGTTTTGAGCATGATGGTTGAGATACTTTCAATTGCTTTCACATAAGAAACTGGTGAAGACAAGAGACTTTACTTGGAATATATCTAGCAAAAAGTAAACTGATATTTCTAAGACTCAACAGGTAGAAAGGAAACAGATCAGCCTGCCTATGAGAGGTGGCACAACATTTCTTAACTGCACACAGAAAAAAAAATAAGTGAAATCAAACAAATGCAGTTTTTGGAAGTCTGGGCACAAATGCTCAGGTTCAGCTAACTAGCTAGATCACATGCCTCAGTGAGATAGCAGGCATGAAACTTCTTTTTTGCCCAGTTGTGCAAAGCCTGTGCTGAATGATCCTGAGAGATAAGTAGTTTTAATTTGTATTTCTGTGATGACTAAAGATGATGAACATATTTAAAAATGCTAAGTGGTCAATTGAGTTTCTTTTTTAGGGAACTGTGTGCATGTTTCATTATGTATTTTTTAATTGTAAGACATGTTTTTTTTTATAAAAAATTATTGCATTTCTTGGGAAATTCTAGATGTTAGTCCCTGTTTGGCATAGCTGGTAAAGATTTCCTCCTATTCTCTAGGTATTTGAACTTCTGCTAGATTTTTTTTCTGCACAGAAACTTCTAAAACATGTAGACTCATCTACTGATTCTTGGGTTTAGTGTCCATGTTAATGCTTTTGTTTGTTTGTTTGTTTGTTTGAGATAAGTCTCATCTATACTTATATCTTCATATAATCTCTACAATTTCCTTTGGATGTTCTATCATTTCAGAGTATACAATAATATATTTAATCCACTTAACTGTGATTTTTTAATGTAATTGTTTTTATATAGAGAAAAACATGAATTGAATGTGATGCTTCTTCAGGTTTGTATACAATTTTTCCAGCACATTTGTTGACTGGATGTATGACAGTAAAGAGGAACATTTATTTGCTTCTAGTGGGAATGTTAATAATTACAACCATTATGTTTATCAGGATGGAGCATCTTCAATAAATTAAAAGTAGAGCTACCATATGATTTAGCTATAACCTTCTTTGTGAATATTATCCCAAAGGAGCTTATAACACATCACAGAAATACTTGCACAGTACTGTTTGTGCTGCTGCATTTACAACATCAGGGAATTAGAACCATGCAAGATAAATGGATGTGGATGATTTTGATTGTTCAAAAGATGTGACACATGCACATATGTAAGTTTTATTTAGGTATAAGAAAATATAAACTTACAAGTTTTTTTTTCAGGAAAATGGACATATCTGGAAAGCATAATGTAAGGCAAATTTATCCTAATGCAAATCAAGATGAAGGGGAGTCATTAAATCATACTTCAGAAATGTCATAATTATGTCTAATTTGTTATATTCTATCTTTAGAAACATTTAAAAAGTAAATATTTGATGTATTCACTTAATATGAGATGACAGCTTCAAAAGTGGCTGGGATAATAAAATGGTTTGATTCTACAGCAAAGTCTATTCTTCAAGCATTTTCTCGCACAGTACTAACTGAGATACCAATTTTCCTAATTTCAGATGCATTAAGATTGGAATGTCTCTGAACTCAATTTCTATAACTTCAGCTTTAAGCAATTCAAGAATCTGATGGTTGACTCATCTTTGGCTTTACTGTTAGTACTTGTCTCCATGAGTTAAGTAAATGTATTATTTATGAAGGTAATATTTTCTGGGCATAATGGAAACAATCATACTAAAGAATCAAGATCATTCTGTTGAAATTTTATAAGCCTTAAGATGTGTCCTTTGACTTAAGTTCCCTTCATTTCTTTGAAAATAGTTGAGCCTGTAAAAGTTCTGCTAGAAGATGATGAAGTAACTTGACTGAAACTCATCAAGTCCTGTTTCTTCTCACTGATCTATTAGCTTTGCATTTCTTTCCTTCTCTTTTTATCAACATGCCCCTGCAAGTAATATGCTGTCCTATTTTCCTTTATGTGTTAAAAAACATAACTGAAAGCAATTAAAGTTCAATTTAATTTAAGTGTAATGTGTTGTTTGAAGCTCAAATCGGGAAACAGTTTTATTCCGAGTTTTGAACAAAAAGGAACCAAACTGATAGACAAAGAGAAACTGATGTATAGAGCCTTATTCTATCTTATTTTATTTTATTTGAGTATGCACAGATATGCTTGTGTATATGTATATGAACATCTACATATATTTGAATATATGAAAGTGTGTGTGTGTGTGTATGTATGTGTGTGTGTGTTTGTGTGTGTTTTGCTCCTGATTGTTTGAAAAGTCAAGTATTTACCTTTTTCATACTAGAAAACCAAAAGACAGGACTCAGCAAGTCCTTGCTCACAAGCAGAAGAGTGATGTGGTATTGTGAAAATGGAATAAAGAAGTCATCATTTTATGTATCATTTAATTTTATTGTTCTTCTTCTCTTTAATAATTCTAATACTTAACAGATTGGATATGGCAAAAATGAACATCTTATGTTAAATATTCAATGCTATACAGAGTTATGCCTAGGAAGTATTTAGTAGCACAATGAATGAAATCATGACATTAGGACAAGGTTGGAGGTACATATTAAAAAAGAATTGGATGTCAGTGCTTGCAATCAGAATGTCATAGGAGAGCTGAATGTTTATTTTTAAAGATTGAATTGCTCTGAAGTGTATGTGAAGAAAAGACATTTATGATTAGGAAAGTATACTTTACTCAATTTCATGATAACAATTTTCAAGGATATAAAGATGTATCTTGCATTTCCTGTGTGATTTGGTGGAGCTGGTCCTAAAATACTATCCTTGACTGTGAACAAGCACTGATTTTACACTTTGGTTGGTTTGTCTATCAGTTTGGTTCCATTTTGCTGAGAAACTTGGGATAAAAAAACTATTCACACATTTGTACTAATTTGCAATATGTTTAATTTACGTTCCCAGATTAAAGGATAGTTGAAAGTTCTTAACAGAATGCATAGTCTTAGATATTTTAATCTCCTCAATATTTAGATTCTAGTAGTAGACAAACAATATATTTTATGAATATAGACAGACATATAAATATGCCATTTATACTTGATGAAAAACCTCTGTTTACATTAATTAAGATCTTCTAGAAAACTAATTAGTAAATAAAAGTACCAAACAGCTTTTCTATGTGGCAGCATGATCATAGTTTGAAAACAACATTTGATAGATTGTATTTTAGGAAAAAAAAATCATTTAGGGATAAGGTGAAAATGTCATTTTATCTCCAACTAATGAGTCTCTCTTGGGCACTTATCTTAATTATGTAAGGGCACTGATCATAACTAAAATATCTACATCACCATATTTATCATGTGGTGACCAATTTAACTAATGGAACCTATTTTAAAGTGTAAAGGTAGCAACTCAATGGAATGGATCTCTAAGAAGATAGATGAAATAAAACATCTCTATAGTCACCTCCTTGAACATGACTTTTAATTAAATGCTTTCCGACCACCCTTGGAGTATGATTGACTAGATTACAAAAATTACTTGATCTAGGTTGTATATCAGTTTAAGGCATATTACCAAAGTATCTGCACTGATTAATTCCAATGTCTCCCAAGTGTTCTACAGTGGTATTAGTTATTGCCAGCTTGCTCATTCACAGTAAATCATGCAATTTCTTAAACATATCTATACTTTTCTACTGTATTATGATCTCTTCCTTGGAAAAAAAATTCAGAATCTTCAAAATTTTTATTTGGAAAGCCTCAGTACCATGCATGAGAAATCTACTTTCAAGTTGGTACTCAGAAGAATCCAAGAGAAACAGTTCCTCTGAAGACACTATACACTTCATACCAGGGTTTGGCAAATTGATATTGAGCTGGTCCAGAATCCTGCTCATGAAATACTACCATTTATAAGAAGTTGCCATTTAAAAGGCTTGTACTACAAGCACTAGTACTAAATTATACTACATGGCTAGGACACCAGTGGACCTCAACAATATGTTCAGTTTCTCATGCACAGTGAAGGAACTCCTGTTTAGGGAATGGTGCCACGTTTGGTGGGCTGGCTTCCCACAACAGTTACCATATTCAAGACAATCTGTTCAGATACATATACAGGCCAACTAAATGTACCAAATCCTTCTTGGAAATTCCTCTTCCATGGTAATTCTAGATTGTGTTATGTGTTAACTATCAAGATATCTTTAATAAATATATCCCTGTGTTTCTATATACATACCTTTGTTACATAGCCATTAATTTTCCGGCTCTTTTTTTTTTTTTTGCCTTGAAAACTAACGATTATACTATAGGATATCATAGGCACATTAGTGTTAAAATATGTTGGGAACTGACTCTGAACAGAAAGCGGCTATCATCTTTGCAGCCATCTTGAGCCATATACCCTGACAAGAGGCTTGTTTTCAACAGCCTACAACAGCTGAGCACACTCTGATAATTATCTTGATATACCCATGATTTCCTTTCAATCAAGACCAGGCAGTGGTAGCACATGCCTTTAATCCCAGCACTTGAGAAACTCAAGGCAAGACTCAAGGCGAGATTAAAGGCGAGACTCAAAGCGAGACTTGAGAAGAGATATAAAAGGAGAGACTTGAGGAGAGACGGGGCAGACTCCATCTCCAGAGCAGACTCTGTCTCGTCTCCATTCTTCGCATCCCAGTCCCCATTCTCTCTCTTGCTAGACCCTGACCCGCGGAGCGGAGCAGCAGAACGGGCCGTTACCAAAAATATCCCTGCATTTTTCTAGCATTTAAAATATTTATTATTCTCACAATAAAATATAATGAAGAGAAATCAGTCTTGCTAATTTTGATGATGTTTAAATAAAAACTGGACACATGGCATCCATGGCCAGGAAGCATAGAGATGTGGACGCTCATGTTAATTCCTTTCTTTATTTCGTAGTCCAGAACATTATCCCACAGAATGGTGTCACTGGCATTAAGATTGTCTTTCTGCCTCAATTGATTTATCTAAAAACTTTATCATAGAGGTATATAAGAATTTATTACCATGGTGGGTTTACATCTCATCAAGGTAACAGCAGAGTTAGTACTCATGTTTGTGAGTGGGCAATTTGAGAAGACTTATGAGGGTGTTACGAACTGGAAATCAACTCTGCTATTTAAGATAAAATCACTGGGACTCATACTGTCCAATTAGATTGTACCTTTTGTATCAAAGAAATAGTTTATAATTTCTCACTATGTTACAAGGTAAAAAGGAAAGTTGTCTAGACTGTATTCTAAGGGGATTAATCATGTTTATGAAACCTCTGTCACATGATTAAAAGACATAGATTCAACATTCATATTTTCTGACCTAACTCTAAATGTTGAATCACAGTTGCTTATTTATATGACTTAGGTGTGTTTTGTAGTATCCAGATATCTGAGAATATTTGTCCTTCTCCAAATATTCATTATTTGCATATCCACTGTTTATTAGTTAAGATTGAGTGACTTGAAAAGTAGCATTAGATCTGAAAAGATGTTCCAATAAGAAGGAAACATGCATCTTCATTGGATTGTTGCAAGTGAATTGCTCAGAAGGAACCTTTATCTTAGTGAGAAATAAGCCAAAACAAGGCAATTTTATACAACATTCTTTAACAATCATATTTTTATGAGACTACTGTGTATATGCTATGCACTGAGTTAAATATGGTTTTCCTTCTGTTTATCTGATTTACATCAATTGATTCATTACCTAAAAGTGAGAACATAGAGATAAGACATATTTCTGTCCTTCACAAATGAGATCAGGAATACAAGTATATGAGAGATAAAGCATGCATGCAAACAAATCTATAATTATTCTGCATGGATTGCTAATATGCTAGTGTATGTTGCAAACTGAATTTTCTACAGAGATGCAACATTCAAACTGGAGTCTGATTCTGTTAGCTCTGCACTTTGTTGGAGTTCATTATATTTCTTTATCCTATTGCTCCATTCTAATATACTGTATCCAGATCTGGCTTACTGCCAAGCTTTACACTGTGTGAAAAAAATCATCTCTCAAAATATTCTTTGTGTTGGGTTCTTCTATTTTCAAGGTAATATTTATACCAAGTTTTGAGTACTATTATTTTAGCAGAATTGTTATACATCTTATTTACACATATGCTTATTGTGAATCTAATAGAAACTATGTGGCACAGACAGGTAAAAATTCTAAGTAAGAAAAAAAACTATCATGAAGTTATTGAAGTATCATCAAGGCAAATTGCTCTAACAGTGTTAAAACAATATGGGCAAATAAAGCGTGTCACAAATGTATGTGGAAGCCAGGATAAAATTCACTGCTATATATACTAATAAAAGGGATTAAGTATCTTTGAAAATTCAAGCTCATAATCTTTTTAAATATATCCTGAAAATAAAGAATACATCACTGCTTGAGTCCCATAAAATATGAACAGAAGTGCTAGCATTATCGGCACTGACTTCATCGAACCATTCAACATGAGCACCAAGGGACCAAAATGCAGAGAATTCCTGAATATCTCTTGGGTTGCCAGAACAACTGATGTACATTGTTCTATTTGCAGTCCACTCATCTACCTGTCCTTTTTTTCTTTCAGGGTTCAGTCTTATGCGTCAATTATGTAGTCTCATGCCTCAGTGTCTGGGCTCTGTAGTGTTGCTTGTAGCAATTTCAGCCCTATCTAATTGAACTTAATATTCTAACTAGCTCAAGTATGGGATCAGAGAGTTAATACTAGTCATTCATCATTAATTAAAATTAGAATAACAGCAAACTGTGAATTACAACAACCATTTTATGAAGGAAAATTACTATTATTTAGCAAATTGCAGCCAACATGACCAAATTTATAAATTTATTGTTGCTCAATGGATTCTAACATAGCTGAAAAGCATAAACATGGCATATTATGTTTCTGACATACAGGACTAATAATAGCTAGGAAATCATGACCAAGGAGACACTGAATGCTGCAGCCTTAGAGACAAATTAGTTTGAGCTATCTTTATTTATTTTTAATAACAAACAACTTTCAAACACTTCTAACTCTGATCTTATATCTTCATGTGTTTTGAAATAATTCGTGGAAATTAAGCTAAACTTGACAAAAACTGAAAGGTACAAATATTGGGACACATGGAATATTTATTTAAAAATTCATTATGCTGTGTCCTGTTAGTATTATAATCCTGCTAATGAGAGTTGGTAAATGAGTTTACTCATAACTTAATTTTTGTTAGGACCTAAAGGAAAAATTCAAAGTACCCTAAAAAAGGGTAGGCTCCCTGAATAGACCCAAAATGAGAGTTTGACTCTTGCCAACCTGCACTGTGGGACTGCTGGCAGAGAGAAAGCAGCTCACTCTTATCCATCCCTAGAAATCTGTTGATAGCTTTGTGTCTACCAGGAAGAGTCACTTCTCTGTTGAGTTGTAGGTATCGTACATCCTCCAAGACGGGAAGCCTCTCTTCTACCACCCTAAAATTCTAGGCTGCTATGCTTCATAAAATTTCCCCACAGACCTTGCATCTGTGGTTTTTCTATATAACCCTATAGGTTTTTCTCCTCTCCCAAGAGAGGTAGCCTGCCCTGAATCAGATTTCTCTCCTTTTGGAGCCGAAGAGGCAGTTATCATCGTGGCCTTGGAATTCCCCAAAGGCCTCTGGTAATTCTCTTTCACATCTATAATAAAAAACACCTTCCTAACTATGGATCTGTCAGTTCAATAGGTGGCTTCCCTGTGGTCTTGCTTGTACCTTCTTTCAGGGATTATAAATTTACTACCTCGTGTTTCAGAGTGAAGCAGTTCAATATAAGTAAGTGTTTATGTTTAGCTTTATTTGAGTCAGAATATATTTTATATTCCTTTAAACATAATTGCTGTCTCATGGAAGCATTGTGTGCATGTTTTTATCTATGTATATATTTACTTTTAAATCAGGTATTTTAATTTTGTTTTCTTTGTCTTTATTCTCTCATAGAATGTTTCCCGACGGCAGCCTCCCGTTTCTCCACTTCTCCCAGTTCCTTGCAATCTTCCCCAAGATCCATTGCTCCTCCACCTCCCTTCAGAAAGGAGTAGGCCTCCCCGTACTATCAACCAAACATGGGATAACAAGATCCAATAAGACTTGGTACAAACCCTCATATTATATTATGTCATATCATCATATCATACATATCATATCAAGGCTGGACTGGGCATGCCAGTAAGACAAAGAAGGTCCCAGGAGCAGACAAATCAGACACTTCTCTATCCAACTGTTAGGAGTCACACAAAAGCCTGAAGCTAAATAATTGAAGAATATATACAGAGGGCCTAACGCAGACCCTTGCAGGCTCAGTGGTTACTACTTCAGTCTCTATGAGCCCCTATGAGCCTTACTTTATAGTCGTGCTACTCATAGCAGCCACAACGGCTCACACATGCGCAGCAGGCATCTCAGCATTTACCAACTCCAGAATTTGCCTGCTCCGTGGAGATGAACAAAGACAGAGCTTGTGAAGGGGCAGGCAATTAGCTGGTGCTAGCTGTGCCAGACAAGCAATTATGGACCAAGGGAACATGGGAGGAGAGTATAAAGGCACATCACTATTACAATAAGCGAGTATGTTTCTGCCCCTCACCTGGCTCCTGGAGTCCTGGAGTAGTTGATTCTGCACCTTCTTACTCCCTACCCCCAAGGCTCTAAGGGGTAGGGTAACAATGCTTAGTTGGTTTTATCAGGCATGTTCTAGTGTCCTAGATCCCTCTTGTACCTAAATTCTTTTTTCTGCCTCTTCCTGCAGTTCCCAGAGCTCTGCATAATGTTTTGCTGTGGGTCTCTGTATTCGCTCCTAACAGCTGCTGGAAGAAGCCTCTCTGATGATGAGTGTGCTAGTATTTCAAACGTACAGATTCTGTTAAGTTGATGAACATTGTAAATGTGTGTGTTCCTAGTGGAGTGCGTGATGGCTAGTTTAATTTTTTGACATAGAAAGAATTACTTAGGAAGGGAGTGGCAATGAGGAAATTTTGAGATTATTCCTTTCTTCCTGAGGGTAACTGCTGAGATTTATAGCTTGTCTGCCCTGTGACTTTTCTTTTTAATATCTAATAACATTGTCCCCAAGTTTCTGTCTAATACCATCAATCAGGTTTTGTTTCTGACATTATAGATCCTGAGTATGGCTTCTTCTCCTTCTAACAGATCCTTCCCAAACCCCTGTCATTCTTATGCGGCTCCGTTGTTTCCTTTTTATTTTTTTAATTCTTCTCGCACACATTACATCCTAACTATAGTTTCTCCTCCATCTGCTCCTCCTATTCCCCTAACCCCAACTTCTTCTCTCCTGTAAATCCACTGATTCTCCATTTCCCTTCGAAAAATGAGCACACTTCTCAGGGATATCAACGGAACAGGGCGTAACACATTAAAATAAGACTAGGCACAATAATAATACTAGGCTGAACAAGGCTACCCCAGTCAGAGAAAAGAGGGTCTGAAGAACAGGTTAAAGAGACAGATTTTTCCCCACTCTCAATGTTAGGAGTCGCACAAGAATATCAAGCTATACAATCACAATGAATTCCAATCTTAAATTATCTTATTAATGGAACAGATAACTCCATAGGGAACCGTGTTTTCCCCAGTAACATGTGGTATATATGATGGGACTATACACATTACAGAAACAATATCCATGGATATTAATTTTTCAGTCATATTAATTAAGTAGAAAGAATATAATGAGTAGTTTGATAACCTATACATTGGCAACATTTTTGTTGTTGTTGTTATTATTTTTAAAAAGAACATTCTGAATATAAATTAATGAAGAAACTTAAGGACAAATGAAGTAAATACAAATAAATGAATAAATATATACCTGTATAAATAAATAATGATAAAGTAGGTGGCACCAGCTCCAAGATGTGGGTCATCTATTATATATTTAAAAAAATGAGAATGTGAGCTGAATTTAAAAACATATGCTTTCATTGTTGCCCTCTGTTCTTACATGTAGATGTGACTACTTTGGTTTGTAATAGCTTGACTTCCTTGCTGTGATGATGTAAGGGTTCAAAAATCGCTGAAGGAAGACCCCAGACTCAGATAGAATGTAAAAGCAAAGAACGTTTATTCTGAAGAAACAACCAGCATGTGGTGGTCAATCATGATTTAGCTGACTCCCAGATAAACGCACGCATGTCTTCTTGTAGGGAACTGTGGAAACTCTCTAGGCAGATTAGATAATCTAAAATTTCATTGATGGTTGGTTGCTAGGGGGAGTCACAAGTGGTCAATAGTCTGCATTCTTATGTCACTAATATTCAACCATGTGATGAAATAGGGCTGCCCAGCACAGATGGCCCATTAGGAGATATTTCCTCATTTTTCTGGTTCTCTCCAGGCTGTTCTTTGGGAGAAGGTTTTATGATCTTGTTCTGGATTTTATGGTCTGTTGCTAGAGCTGGGATCTTATGACCTAGTTTCTGAGACTTAGGGTCTGTTCCTGAAGCTAGTGCTTTTTATTGAAATCAGGCCTGGTCCTTAAATGGAGACAAATGGGGTTTATACTATTTTTTCAATGGACTGTATCTTGAAATTATGAAGTAAAATAAAACCCTTTCTTTCCTAAATTGCTTCTATTAAGAATATTTTATTTATAGCAACAGAAAATGAAATCAGGTGAGATTGTTTATTTAAACTCAATATTCTCATTGATTTTTATGTTTCCCCAATTCTTTGCATAATTTCTAATATTTATTAAATGCAAATGTTTTTCTTTAATTTGTGCTTTCTAGTTTTGCACATCTTAAGGACAATTGAATTTTTACCTGGGTTCAATTAAGCTATTTTGAATGAGTTTAACTTTTACTACAAATTCTCTTTATGATGGTTTTTAGGTGCATTGGTAACTATAGTATTTTAAATCTGTGTTGCTTAAATATTGCTTTGAGAATTTTCCCTGATATTCAATGAAACATGGAATCTTCCAGTTTTAACAGTAAAAATAGGTACAACCCCCACATTGTGCACTAGAAAATGTTTCTCAAGATCTTCTGGACAACAGACATCCCCAAACATATATGGGTTAAGCAATAAGGAAGAAAAGCAATGTATTAGCACTGGAAAGACCATAATAAAGATAGATTCCTGCCAGAAGACAGACAGGTTCTTCATAAACAACTTTTTTTTCTTTTGAGTTGATGGCCTTCCTTTTTGTCTTTCATATAGTCAGCTTTACCCTTGACACCCTGAATCCCTGCTGGGTTACATCACGTTGGCAATTCTACCCCCTGCATCCAAACTCAAGGGAAACAAGGCAGGCTTTCAATGGACTAATCAAAGCTACTTCCATGCTCTCTAGGAGGGCAAATTAAGTTGATTATTTTCATTGCTCAAATGCAAATGCTGTTGCAGTAAAAATCTAAGATACACAGCTTAGGTTGTATTCAGTCAAATTTTAATATACACTTGAGGAAAATCCACATAGTAGTTTGAAGTTTACTGATAATTATGGAGAACTGTATCATTAAATTTTTAGTGTGTTGCCATTAAAAAAAATCGTAGCAGAAAACTTCAGATAACTTTTGAATATTTTAATTTTAATAACTATTTCTCATAGTTTTTGAACATGCAGAGTTGAAGAGTTAATGGAATAAGGAACAGGTTTTAAAATTGAAAATTTTACATTCTGCATATCTTTATTTTTCAAGTAACACATATACATCTATATAATAGGATATCAGAGATTCAATTATAAATGTCAGTTGTGTATTCATAGTTTTAATACTTCATAATCTAGTTACACTTAAAGTAGAACGCTACTGGATAAAGAGATTTAAATCATAATGTATAGTAAATCATTAAAATGGATTGTATACATCCTATTAACACATTTCACATATAAATTTATAAGCTACAAACCAATTTAATTATGTGCATGGAATCTTCATACAGTATCCAAAGGTTGTTCTCAAAAATTAACCTACAGTCAAAAATTAAAAGAGTTGCCAGTAACCCATGAAGACTAATAAAGAATTTACTTAATAAGTGAAAAATTTAAGACATTCTAAATTTTATGTAGGAATGAATGTTTAATTAAAAGTACCATATTTCCATTGATTCCTCTACAGGGCTGATTAACTGCTGAGACTTTCAGTGATCTGGCAAGGTTGGAATGTTGCAGGTCCTCAACATAATGACAATTTACATTGGGTTATATTTTAGTCCCTAAATAGACATGAGTAATATTAATTTTTTCAAACCCTATTTTTTAAATTTTTATTTATTTTTTATTGGATATTTTATTTATTCAAATACAGATGTCATCACCTTTCCCCATTTCCCCTCCCTAGAAAGCCCTATACTGTCTCCTCTCTTCCTTTATGCTTTTATACTATTTTGATTACCTGCATGTATTAAGGTCAGTTCTAGGCTGAGTGTCTAGCAATACAATAAATGCAAATAGTCAAGGAACAAACATGACAAAAAACACAAAGAAAAAGCAAGGCATTAAACCCAATTACGTGAACACTCCCATGATCACTGTTTCTAAAGGCTTATCAGGATGACCAAAGTATCTTAGCCTACTTCCCTGTCCTAGCCCAAAGTCATTTTCATGTCTGAAGCCTACTTCCTTGTTCTAGACTAAAATTTAGATTCCTGTCTGAAGTTACTTCTTTGCTCTTCAACTCCTATTTTTAATGATGGTTCTAAAACACTTTATTGTCCCTTGTAGCCAACCAGTCAAGGGTAAGGGGAAATGGACCTGCTTAGAAATGTTCTTTGGAGCGAATCTTGTCTGTGTTGTCTGGGAATAAGCAGTTCAGTTCTCAGTTTAGCAGAGACAATTAAATCCACTAGCAATGACTTCATGGATACACCAACAGTCCAGTTCTGTAGAGTCAGAACAGCAAACACAAATCAGCAGCAGTAGCATGACATAGCAGAGATAGCCAGGCTTCAGCGTTAGCGTGAGTCAGTAGGAGGGAACTGGGAGACACACCAGGAAAAGTTCTTGGGTATGCCAAGATCAGAAAAGATGAGAGACCAATATGCTTTGCACAGCTAGCTCTGTAAGCAAGCCAAGCTCAGCTTTCTCCACTGTCCATCCAATCCTATTTATACTCCCTTCAAACTTCGAGTATCTGCCACAGGTCTTGCCTCAACGCATGAGTCTGTCTCAGCGGACACCACTCTGCCAATTAGCCCCAGTCCAAGGAAGTAGCAAAAAAACTCTCTGGTACACCACGGGAAGTTTTCTGGTGCATTTCTCTCTATGGAGTCTTGGCATACGGAGTTCAACTATGCAATGTAAGGTGGACCAATACATGAATGTTGTGAGCAAAGAATCCTTCATCATGTGTCCTTTCGAATACTTGATTTAGCAAAACATTCTTCCTCCTGTGTCAGCTTCACCAGTCTGCCTTAGACTTTCACCTGTGTCCACTTTAGGAACACACTCCTTCATGTGTTTGCCCCTGCAAAACACCATCCAACCCAATTGACTTTCAAAAAATCCCTTAAGTTTCCACTTCAGATATGCCTCGTCTATGTAGGACACATTCTAAACATACATGGCCAAGTCTGACCTAACATCCTTTGTCTAACAGATAAAGTCTTTTGAAATATATTAATTACAAAATCACCAAAAAGCCTCAGAATCCTACCAGGATCTGGAGCCCACAGCTGAGGATCTTTCTCCACTTTTTGCTGTTACTTACCTAATGTTTCCACTAAAATATCTGAAAACCTTTGAATCAAAGAACTTTTCTAATATTTTGGTTGAAATACTAGATAGGAAAATTACATCAAAGAGCGGTAGGGATTCTGAGCTTTATTGCCCAGATACATTGATTCATGAATTCCTTTATTCTGTTACTATAAAAACACCCTCAAATTGCTAATGTTATTGAAACATAAAAGCTGAGGTAATCTAAATATATATATGTTTCTGAAAGGGCAGCATAAACGCCATTTGTCTCCATTAGACGACTAGGTCAGATTTCAAAAAGAAGACCACAAGTCCCAGAGACTCAGCCATTAGACGACAGATTCAGGAACAGTCTATAAAATCTACAAACAAAGTTATAAAACCCCCTCCCAGAGAACAGCCTAGATCTAACACAAAATGGGAAAATACCTTCCATCTGTTCTAGCAGCTGTGTCTTATCTTATGGTTAGACACTCATGGTATAGGCATGCAGAACAATGGCCAATTGTGACCCCATAGCACCCTCCAATGGCATTGTAGATTACCTAATTCTAGAGAGTTCTTCCAGTTCCCTATAAGTAGGACTGAGAGCCTTTGTTTGGGGTTTCCATTTCAAAAATGGCTGACCCCCACATGCTTGTTATTTCTGCAGAATAAACAGTCTTCATCTTTGCACACTGAGTTTGGGGCCTTACTTCAGCCCTTTTCGTACCCTTACATTTCTGGGTCATGTTCACTCATCTTTTCCTACAGAATAAACAATCTCTTATTCTCTTTGAGGTGAGCATTTTTTTTTTTAGTCACCACATAGTTACACAATACACAGAACAATAGGTTTTAACAGGTACAGACTGAGAGTTGTCCTTCTTAGGAATCGCCTCCCACATCTCTCTAATTTTTTCTACTAAGATGTATGGATTCAGTTAAAAATATCATGATCAGGTTTATGTACCAAATACAGAAATACCTTCATTTTAGGGCTTCATGGAATGATTAGATTCAGAGCTTTGTAGATTAATTAGTGGATTAATCCCTTGGAAGATTGATAATAGGAAGACTTTTCTGGGAGTCATGAAAACTTAAGAGGAAGTGTATCATTGGAGGAAGTACTTCTCAGTGGTATGTCCTAGAGGCAAAGACATTGTTCCCTGTGCTTCCTCCACTGTACTTGTCAATCATCACTAAGTGAAAAACATCCTCGCCTACACACTTTTCCCAAGATGCCTTGTATCACTTCAGACTAAAACATTTCAGAGCCAGCTGTCTGGAATGCATTATAAAAACATACCTCAAATTAAATCCCTCTATCCTATTAAGCTATTTATTCAAGTATTTAACCACAGTGAAAAGAAATATACTCATATCACTTTGACATTGTATTTGGTAATTTCCTAGTTGCTCAACTAAGTAACTAACAAAAACAACTTAAACCATTCTTCAATGGGTTTATTTGGGCTCATAAACTTCACATCCAAGGTTGCCATAGAAATGGAGATTCTCTGCTCATGTTATTTAAATCAGCATTAATAACACACAATTATATATATTTTAGTAAGCTTACTTCTTAACTATATCAGAAGGTTGCTTCTACAGGAATATCCTTTAAATCTATATATTTATTATTTCTTTTACTTTTGTGTGTTTAATTTAGTAAAATAAATCATAATCACACAAATTGTTAAATCTCAAAAAAGAGGGTATGATCACCCTGAAAATCTATATTATGTTTCTTCTCCTTTCTCTTCCATAATCTATTAGCGTTTCTCATTAATGTTTTTTTAAGTAATAAATAATATGCATAAGAGACTTTTGCCTACCTGTATATATGTGTTTACCAGTTGTGTCCCTGGTGACTGTATGGCCAGAAGAGGTTGTTGAATATATGTACTTGGAATTACAGTTGTTTGTGAGCTACCAAGAAGGTATCAGGAATTAACTTTGTGTCCACCATAAGACCAGTCCAAGGTCTTGACTGGTTAGTTGCCTCTCATGCTCCTTATTTTGCCTTTTTAATTGTATGCCTGTACATAATCTCACAGTCCAACAAATACCTCTGAAAATCTATCTTGATGCGAAATAAATTCTTTGCCCACTTCAGTGGGTGCTTTATATTTCACATCTGAATCTGTGATTTACATGTAGTGCTTAAATTTTACCCCTTCATTGAAGGTGTCTCTCAGGTGTCAAGCAGAGAAGTGAAAATAGAGATGACAATGAAAATCCGGTCAGTCTGGGTCAAGACTTCTGTAGTGACTGATGCCAGATGGTTCATTTCCAACAAATTTAAACTTTCAAGCAGTCAGACACCACTGGAACTCACCATTAATGAGGGGGTTTGTAGGCTGGTGATGGGGGAGGGGAAACTCCGGTTTAGCTCAGGGATGAGTGTCCAGAGTGCAGCGGAGCCTTTTGAGGGAGACTTAGGCAGCATGGCTCTGTATGAGGAAGGGTGCCCTCCAAGGCACTTCTTGATGAGAGAGAAAGTCCTTACTTGTCTAAACTGTTTATTCATAGTAGAAAATCGATGCAGTGCTACTTACTCAGGGTAGACCAGAGAGTACATACCTTTTGCAGGAAGGAGTATCTGAGAAAGGAAGCTCATTGGCTTAATCCTTTGGGGCTGGCCCATTTAGATATCTCATCAGCATGGAGAACTCTGTGTTCTATGCTACATGACTAGTTGTCAAGATCTTCATGAGGGGCGTTGTGGTCACATGCTTCAGGAGAGGAACGTGAGATGGGAGCAGATGAAACACCTACAATTCTCAGATAGGAAAATTACTGGGGATTCTGAATCCACACAACCTTTCCAGGTTTTGTCTGTTGACATGGTTCCACTTTCCCCAAAGTCACCTGGATCAAGATAATTTTACCTACATTTCTTTTTTTTTCTTTGTTTCTTAGTTACTTTGTTTCTTTCTTTTTGCTTTCACTCTTTGTTTCTTTCTTTCTTTGTTTCTTTCTTTCTTTGTTTCTTTCTTTCTCTCTTTCTTCCTTCCTTCCTTCCTTCCTTTCTTTCTTTCTTTCTTTCTTTCTTTCTTTCTTTCTTTCTTTCTTTCTTTCTTTCTTTGTGTCTGTCTTCTCTCTCTCTCTTCCTGCCCACTCAATCTCTCTTTCTTTCTTTCTTTTAAAATTACCACAGAATATAAATGTTTTAGTGGAACTGTTGATCTCACTTTTTGCTTCTGTCTCATGGATGTTCCAGAATGTGTCTTAACAGACATTCCCAGGTACCTTTCTATTTTTCCAAGTGAGTAGCAGCCATTCCTCCCAATAGCAACATGTCTGAGACTGCTATTTCCCTTTAATGCAAGAAACTAGTGCTTCATTAATGCATATAAAAGTAAAATTTATACCCCTATTCATTTAATTTCTTGACATGGTTATAAACTCCTAAGTAACTTAGATGAAAGGCATACCTGTAAAATTATAACTTTTAAAAAATTTTTAGTTTTGTTCTAGTTCTTTTTATTGTTGGGAAACATTCTATTTTATATTCATGAGTTTCGTTTATAAGTATGTACATGAACCAAGTATATCCATGAAGGAAAAAAGAAGGCATCAAGTCCTGTAAATCTGGAGTTACAGTTAGTCATGAACCATACTGTATGTACAAAGAACTAACCCTGCATCCTCTGAAATGTTCCTGATTGCTAAGCTATCTTTACTACTTCAGGAAACATTTAAATGTTTGCTAAAGTGAACTTTTTTTTCTACTTGTGTGGAGTTGAACCTTTACTGACATAATTTCATAAGGATTTTATCATTTTTCTCACCAATAGAATCATCACTTTCTAAACTTTGCTAACTTCCTCTATACATGATAATACATGTATAAAGTTGCTTGAGGGTGGAGCAGCAAAGCTTTCCTGCCTTATTATTTCTTCTCTAAGTTTGAAACTTTCTTTCATTCTTACTAATTTTCCTTCGTAATTAATTCCCAAAGTCCCTTATTTAACTGTCTACTTTTGGAAGCTGTTACTTATATTTCTTAATGGCATATAAGAAACCTTCCCAGGTATTTATTCTTACTCCTAAATCTGGGTAATGTCCTCTAACCATTGGCCTTAATGTATATAGTTGTCAATAAGCTATAATGAATGGGCTATTGAAAGAAAAGTCTTTAGATAGAATATCTAGTAATGAATTTTGAATTAATAAGCCTTGTAATAAGCTATCCTTTTGAATAATAATTTGAATTCACAGAAATATAAGTAAAATTAATGCACACAAGATTAAGGCAAATCCTTACTTAGTGGCTTGTATTTTCACATAGAAATAATTTTTAAAACTTAAATATACTTTCTATGTATCCATTTACTTAACTGAATGATATTTAAAGTTTTTATAGTTTTTAATTAATATAACTAAAGTTTTGTGAATATTCTTTCTTTATGTTCTAGTTGTGGTAATACTCCATATTCATGATAATTTTGAGATTAAAATAATTTAAATTTATTTTATATTACTCTTGTTATATTTGCAAATATCTGAGCTAAATGTTTTATTGTTTCTACTTTTTAAACTCACACAGATACAGTATTCAGGTTTTAGTATCCCACAATTAAATAAAGCATCTCTTCTAATATTTCCATATATATTTCAATATCTTTAATTCATAATTCTCTATAATTTTTCCTGATATGTTGAATTCAATTTTGGAAAACAGCATCGATCAAGGGAGCTTTTATTAAGGTTTAAATAGTAATGAGAAAAGAAAATTTTTCTGCCACTTTGCACTTACTGCATTTCTTACTTACATCACTGCAGAAGAACAATTGGAAAGTGTGGCGGGGGCAGAAATGTTACTTCCTATTGAGAAGTAAATTTTTGATAGGTAGAATGACTTTAGTCAAGAGTTAAATGCAGTGCCCCAGGATTTGGTTTATCAATTTTCTAGCATAGAGCACTCATACAAAGTGGAAGAGCTGTAGGGGATCATCAAAGTAATGCCTGGTTAGGAAATGTTTGAGAGTGCTATTGTGGCATGTGAATATCAAATACTGTGGCAAAGAAGGCAAAGAATAAAATGAGAAAGGTCAGAAAAGCAACTGTTAACACTAAAGCATGGCTAGTCAGTGAATGAACACAATAAGAAAATTGGAAAACACTTCTCAGTCCTGAGTGTCCTCACATTTACTTTGTAGCAGACATTTCACAGAAAATGAGGTTATTTTCACAGAAAATTTTAAGGATAGTGTTCACAATGCTCCTTTCTAATGATCCTGAAATGCTTAAAACACATAATCTTTCACAAGAGTTGTTGCTGCTAAAAGGAGTAGGATAAAATATCAGTCTATGATTTTTTTAAATGTTGATTTTATTTTGAACATTTATGAAATCATAAAAATATGTACTTCATCACTGTGACTGTTGTAGGTTTAAAACATATGTATCAATGGTTTTAACCAAACTCAAATCTAAGTAAAACTAATCTCTTAAAGCATAAAATATGGGGGATATTTTCTTTTATTGCCATTGTCTTTAAGTAGTATATTACAATAGACATTTTTGTAGTTTTTAGGTACCTTTGTTCACATATTTGACAGGGAATGAGTGGAATGCTTTCCTATGTTATGTACAAATATTGCCTTGGCATTTTATACAAATTGCTTGAACATCCTGGGATTTTCACATCCACAGGAATTCTTACACTATTCACTAAAATTATGAGAGTGAAACTACACTGAGATTCTGATCCTCATTTTATTCCCTGGAGTGACTTCACTGAATATTATTTGACTTTCAGACTCTAAGTAGACCAAAAAAAAAAAACTTGTAATCAAGGCTCCTTCTCAGAAATACAAGAAATTGTCTTTTCATGGCTCATAAATTAAAAGAAATTGCTTATTTTTACCTTTTTTTGTCCTGCTAAGGGAAAGTGATTTTAAAAATGTCACCTTTAAAATGAAAGTTTTACCGACATTGAAGCAAATCTGTTGTTATCTGCTGCATTTCATGATCTGAGATTATTACAGGCATTGGGAGATTTTGGTGTTCTATCTTAGAGTTGGGGAAATATTTTAAAGAAAGCCTAGTGCCTACTAGAAAGGTAAATTTTATGAAATGTAAATCTTGGGGGCTAGACAGATCAAGATTTGTTATGGACTCATGCTGCTTTTGGAAGAGAAACAGAGTTAAGTTCCTAGAATGTACAATAAGCCATTCAATAACTTCCTGTATGTCCAGCTCCAAAGGACCACAGGCCCTCTCTGGATCTGTACACATCTACAGTCATATGCACAAACACACACAAAGATAGACATAGTAAGATAAAGTAAACATTTTAAAATGTTTATCTTTGTGTGCCTTGTCGGCCTCTGATGGCTTATGTTCTAGACTCTTGTTTCTGCCAGCAATGCTGGCAACCCATTCCTGTTGTCTTACAAACATGGATGTACTTGTTAGCTCACTGTAGCTCAAAGAGGCAAGGCTGGACCCAAATAACTTCTAGTTGGCAAATAATTTACAATTCTATGCTACCAAGTTGGCATCTCTAAAGGCTTCTAATACTCATTTCTCTTGAGACTTGGTCTTTTGGTATGTATGGCAATTCTAAATACTGGCCCCAAAGCCTGGCTGCACCAAGATGTAAGAGAATCTCCACTACAATGTGACCTTGCTCCTTAATTTAATACTATTGATCACATAAGGATGCACAGCCTATAGCATGACAGATGTGAGGTTAGTGAGGTTTAGGTTCTCAGGCTAGGGGTGTGAGGCAGGATGATGAGGAGAAGAGAGAAGAAGGTGAGAGAAAAGAAACCCTGAGGTGGGTGGCTAATGAAAATATGGACAGGAGAGTTGGCCAATTCAAGGTAAGAGTTACCCAAGTGGAACATGGCAAGTCATAACTTGAGGTTATTGATGGAAAAGTAGATTGTGATAGCTTAGAGGGTACATGTCTGCCTAGCTCTAGTACATTAAAGCTTATTATAAATATAAAAGTTACATGTTTTTTTTTTTTATCTAGTAACTGAATGATCAAATGTGGACTAGAAACCCCCAATAGACACTAAATATTTATTACAACACATTTCTTTATTTAAAAGGCAATTGCATTTGTTATCTTTCCTCTACATATGTCTCATTTATTTTTAAGATAATATATACATATTTTACGTACTACAGAAAATATTTGACTCAGGAACATAAGAAAAGCAAAACTAAATTTACATAGAGAAATAATGCATTCACAGAACAATTAGTCTACCAGTTAGATTCAACTAAAATCCTACTCTAAAAATAACTCAGCATAAGGAAATTAATATGAAATGTACAAGATATAATTTTCTGCTTTATAAAATTTGGAAATGTTTTGTTTTATTTCTTTTATTTTTAATTATAATACAATTACAACAATTCCCCTTTTCTTTTCTCTCTCCAACTTTTTACATATACCCTTCTCTCCTCTCTTTCAAGATCGTGGCCTCTTCTTTCATTAAATGATATTGCATATGCATGCATACCTATAAGTAGATACTTGAATATTACTAAATATAGTCTGCTAAGTTTGTAAAATGTTACTTGTGTAAATATTTTCAGGGCTGAACATGTGACATCTGACAACCAATTGTTGCTTTCTTCCTGAGGAAGTGTATTTCTCAGGTTTCCGTCAACTCTTCTGACTTTCCTGGTTCCTTATGTAAGACTGATGCATTCTGGGTTTTTCCAAGTTGGCTTAGGTAACTCCATTGCTGTTTTCCTTTTGAATATATGTTTTATGAACCATACTGGTGAGACTTTATGGATATTGCTTCTAACAGAATGAGGAGACACAACTTGTAGAGAACTTCCTGATCTTGCTCATGCAATTTTTCTACCCTATCTTTCTCAAAGCTCTCTGAGTTTTATGCACAGGAGTGAGTGGCGCAAACTCTGATAAAAACCTATAAACACCTCTTCTTATTCCCACAGACAAGTGTAGTACTTACCTCACATTATTTTTTTTTTCTTTGCAATGACAGATGCCACTGTATAAAACCACAACCAATAAAAACCAGAGCTGCGGTGGCCAAGACACAATGTATGAACTTACAACATTTTAATTTTTAAGAAAGTTCACTTCAGATGGTCAAAGTTTGAAAACTGTAACAACTTCTGTTACAAATGAAAGATATTATATAATTCTAAAGTAGTAAATGGTTGTATAAAGTATAGTATAGACCTGCAGTCAAGTATCAGTTGGTTTTCAGTGAACATGAATTTTGTTGAACAGGTTCAGAATTTAGGGTATTTTCAAACTTTGATCTTTAAAATCACTATTGGATGAGTATTTGTTTTGTATGTTTGTTAGTACTTTCATTAACCAAAGGGAAAATAAATAAACGTAATCCAAGAAATCCTAAAAAATCATTTATTTTATCTGATTGTATATTTCTAAACCTTTCAGAAACTATAGCTCCTTTACATTTTGTGTTCATTTGTTATTGTCGAATTTTAAAAAAGAAGTCAGTGGCTAGTATTCTGTAGACAAAATTGCCGGGAGCCAGCCCCGGCTTGGTGGGAGAAGGTGATTTTCTTTCTTCTCCTCTGGTCGGTTCTTCTTGAGGCAGCGGAGGGGGGTGGGAATTGGAAGAGCATCTGCGGGGGGGGGCCGGGGGGCAGTAAGACTTTGGTCTTATGAGATATTTAGGGTTGCTGCTTAATAAAATCTTACTTGTTTACTTTACTAAACTTTACTTACTAGGCTACTGTAGCTGACCTGCAATCTGTTTGATCATCTGAGACCAGAAACTGCAGTTTCTGGCAACTAGTACCTCAGCCCAGGGACAGCAGAGGATTAGGCAAGGCCTTTGTTCTGTCTCTGCAGGCACTGGTAGGCTCTAACTTAGGTCTGTTGATTTGAGGTCGTAGGAAGAAAAGACACTTAAAGAAGTTATTATATAGAGTTTATTACTAAGTGTAAAAAGTTTCCTATGAAAGCTATCTAAGAGAAAAAGTGGGAAGGTCCTAAGTGGGGAAAAAGGAAAACTTCTATTCTATCTGGGAAAAGGGAAAAACTATTCTACCTCTATTCTATCTTCTATTCTAATTCTGTGTCTAACTAACTCTATTCTATATCTAACTAACTAACTCTCTTCTCTTTGTCTTCAGTACTTATACATCTTACAGAGTACATGGTCACATGTTTCAACGTTCATCACAAGTTCACACCAAAATTCGAATCATAAATTGAAATAGAAGTTTACAGCAGATAATGTTTACATGCATATCCATTAGGAGTAATTATCTGACTAAACATCCATCACCTGTCTAGTTCCACAGGTTCACCGGAGGTTTAAAACTATAACTAAGAAATTAGTGAAGTTTTGTTTAGATAAACTCAGGCAATATTTTCTCTTCTGTCCTAGCACCTATAATAAATCGTGAGGTCCCTTTTAGTGACCTTTGGTTAATTGTTTTACAACCACCTTGGAATGTGCTCTGAGCAGGAGAGAGTCTGGTTACTATCTAAGTGCAAAATAACTGATGACACTCGGGAGACTGGCCGAGTTTTCATTGCAGTCTTGACTATCAGAAAGGGACATAATACCAGTCCTACTATAAAAAGAGCTAAATAGTCATTGATATAATTTTAGGAATTCTTATAGGATCATCATTAAGATTTAAGAAGTCATCTATTTCTCTATATAGCATAACTACAAGACAGTACATCTTCGTGGGTCTGCAGAGATCTGCTCCAAAGAGGTGTGCTATTGCTTAGTGATTGTTACATATGTTTAATAATAATAATAATAATAATAATAATAGGAAAAACATATTAATATCAGGATCTTTCCTAAAATACGTCCGCCACAGCCTTGCTGAATGGAACACACTTGTCGCAGATTATATAATAATCCGAGGCAAGCGTTTCAGGATGATCAACTGCTAATTATTAGCTTGTCCCATTATTACTTCTGACACAAAATTATGTATTCCAAAACAAAATGGAAGACACAGTCATGCTTGATATTTCTTTGCCCTATATCTGAAGATGGAAGTGTACATTATCTCATTTTCCCATTTTTCCCTGTAGAATGGCTCGAGGTAGCTTGCAAAATGATAGACTGAAGGAAGACAAATAATGCACTGGGCATTGGATTTCTGAGAGGAGATTATCTGCACTCAGCTAAATATAGCGAAGCTCAGTCACTATAAAGAAAATGAAAATTCTTTAAAACCTGTCTGCCCACTTGAATGGTCAGCATAAAGAGAGTATTAATAGGCTTGCATGTTCTGTTCTATAATTGCTTTTTGAAAACTTGTTACAGCTTTAAATAGAGTTTTTGAATTACTTTTCAAGATGATATTTAAGTATGTTTCTCATTTAAAATGCACATCTTTATAATATTTCTTTTATTTTCTCCTCAGTGGTTTTCTTCCATGAGCTTTTTCATGTAAATTGCTGGCTGTCGATTATTTGTTGTTTTGGTTATGTACTTTCAGCCTTGCTTTATTGTGTCCTTTTGTTGCATCTTTCAGAAAATGTGAATTTTAATACCTTTATTTCAGATGCACACTTCATTTTTTACTTCTACATCTAGGTACTTATATGCTTTTTTTGTGTTATGTTGTTTATAATAGAGGACATATCTTTTTGAAAATTGTTTTCAAATTACCTTATAACTAAATACTACTTTTTAGAGAAGTATAGTAATAGATAAGATATACATTTTTTAAATATCATGTCATTATTTAATTTTAATGGACTTATTGTATGTAGTGTTGTTACCTTATCTATGAAATAGTCAAACTGAAATTAAATGTTTATTATCTCATAATTTTATACACACATGGAAGATGTTTAACCAACTCTAACTCATCTCTACCTCTCTTGTCTGCTTCTGCTACTTCATCAAAATTTTAAGCGGTCTTTTTAAAAATTCAGAGCCAATTTAGATCCCGCTGTATGAACATGGATGAAGGGCTATCTACTGGAGCATAGTCATATACCTGAGAGAATTGACTCTCCCTCTCCCAGGATCATAATTACCAATAGTTCCTTAGAGATCATGTGACTACTTTGCTCCTTCATGCCTGGCTTTTCTTGGCTTAATCTTGTGCAGATCCTTTGATATTCACAGCCACTGTGAGTTCATGTGTTCTGTGTTATATTTGGAAAACATTGTTTCACTGTAGCTATCTACTGTCTCTGAATATTACAGTACTTCTGTATCCTTTTCAAGATCATCTCTAAGGCTTGGGAGAAGTAGGTATGGCATATGGGTTCCATTTTAGGGCTTTATATTCCTTAGTTTCTTATTCTTTGCACCTTTGGCAATTGTAGGCATATTAGTCATCATCTGATGAAAAAAAATAGTTCTCTGTGGAGGACAGAGAGAAGGAATATTCTATGGGTATAAAGACAATAACATTAGAGGGTGGTTTATTACTATGTATGTATGAGAATAATAGCAGTGATTAAGGCCTTTAATCTATGTACTTGAGTGATAATGCAGGAATATCCCTGTGAGTTAGAGGATAGGCTCATTTATAGAGTAAGTTCCAAGTCAATCAGAGCTATATGGTTTGACCTTGATTTCCTTCCTCAAAAGAAAATTTACATTTTATGCAATTTCAAAAATATACGTTATTCTATTTCTTTTCTTAATGTTTGTAATGTATAACAAATGATACACTGCAATGTGAGGATATCTCCTTAACAAAATTAATTTTGTAAGTCTAGTACGTGATTAATTTTTAACACAATTGAAAATATGTTTCTTTTTAAAATTTCTTTTCCATACAACACATCCTGACCATAGCCTCCCTGCAACCCACTCCTCTCATTTCTCATCCTCTTACACCTTCTCTTTCCCACATATCCACTGCTCCTCCATTGTTCATTAGAAAAGAGCAGGCCTCTAAGTGATCTCAACTGAACACAGCATAACAAGATGCAATAAGACTAGGCACAAACTCTCATAACAAAGCTGGATAATGCAACTCAATAGAAAGGAAAGTCACAAGAGTAGGCGAAATAGTCAGTGACATCCACTCCTACTGTTAGGAGTCCGTAGAAACCCCAAGATAAACAATCTCCACATGTCGGCATAGGACCCAGTGCAGACCTGTGCAGGCTCAGTGATTGCCTTTGTGAGGGAGGCTTTATTAGCCACATTTAGTTGATTCTGTGTGTTGTGTTCTTCTGGTATACCTGACTCCTTTGACTCCTTCAAAATTAATTTAAAAAGTATAATATTAATTTTTAATATTTTCTATTCAACATATTTTTCTATACCTTATGTTTAAAGTTAATTACAAGACTAGAATCATGAGTCTCTTTTCTGCACTAACTTTTATATGTCATTCAGGTATGAAAATACTTAGCTAAAAAGTAAATTGTGGATATGCATTTGTATACAAGTTTATGTAGAGGCCAGAGTTGGTCAGAGGGCAATGTCGTGTTCCTTCCTCAATTGCTCTCCATTTTATATTTTGAGGCAGAGTCTGTCACTGAGTTGGGTAGACCAGTTGGACAGTAAGCACAGGGATTTTCCTTTCTCCACCTATTTCCCTAGTGTAGGGATTATAGCTGTATAACACTTCATCCACTATTTTATTTGAGTTTTGTGACCCAGAATACAAGTGCTAATGTTTTTGAGACAAACACTTCACTACCTCCCCAGACTCCATTTTTATAGATGTAGAGGCCATGGCTATGGGCTGTGATGCCCTTTAGCCTGAGGTGAATCTCAGCTTCATGTGCTGGCTATAGTGCCTTGAGAAAGTAGTGTTACTAATTTTGAATGAAAACATTTAATCTGGAATAAAAGAAGGCCCCTACCATTTTTGTTTCAGAATATTGTGTGTGACACACGATGCAGTAGTTATTATGTGCATTGTGCCATAATGCAGCATCGTAAGCACAGGGCTGCAATGGCTAGGTTTCCTTGTCAACTTGACACAGCCTAAAGTTACCTGAGAAGGGAGTCTTAATTGTGGGATTGCCTAGCTCTGATTGCCCTGTGGGCTTGTCTTTTGGAGAGTGTCTTGATTGATGATTGACGTGAGAGAACCCAGCCTACTACAGGAAGTACTCTTCTCTGAGCAGATTGTTGTTCTGGGTTATGTAAGAAAGCCAGCTAAGCATTGTTCTTCCATGATTACTGCTTCAAGTTCCTGCTTCAGTTCCTGTCCTGATTTCCCAATGTTCTGTGACCTGGATGTGTAAGCTGAATAAACCCTTAGTTCTCACACACACACAAAAAAGTAAATTGTGTATAGGGAAATAAATACCTCATTGATATTTGTATCACTACTTTCTATTTCTAAAATAAATTGATGATATGATTATATGGATCATTACCCCCAGTCATTATATGATGTTGGGACTTGACATACTATTTTACACTGAGATTGCTCTGACTCTGCAAAGGTTATGCGTAAAATACAGTAAACCAAAAGCTTGCTTCTTTCTCCCTAGGAAATCACTTCAAAGAAACTTTTTAGTAATTTTTCCAGCATAAAGGCCAAAAATTACACATTTACATAATTTTCTACAATGCTGCATTAAGAAATCTATATTATAATGTCTTACATCTGTGGATTCTGCTGAAAGAATTTTGGAATTTTACCTTAGCATTGCAATCCATTGACCTTGAAGATGTTACATTCTTATTAATATAAGAACTTTAGAATCTTTGGTCACAGTTAGACTATAACCCACATTGAGATGGATTCACTTTACAATGTATTTCTTTATCTATGTCTTTCAGAACCAAAATTTTTAACTATGAATATGTATCATTTTTCTTCTTCATTCCAAACCCATTTATAGAGAAAATATTTCATGCATTCCTACCTTATTTACAATTTTGAATGTCCTGTTATGATCTCTTGATTGTGTGTTTATACTGGTCTATGAAACATAAACTGCCTTCAGAATTTGGGGAACTGATTATATAATTACAACTAGACTGAAAAATATTTAAAATAATTGGAAGCCATTGTCTTGGGAATTGTTAAGTTGAAATAGTAATGTTACTAAACCTATTTGCTATAATAACTATAGTTATTTATAATTCTTTATATCACTAAAGAGAAAAAGTCCTAGATGTATGTATTATAATAAGCACTAATTCAAGTTTATTGCAGGCAGGAGACAAAAAGGGGAAAGGGAGCAACATTTGAAATGTAAATAAATAAAATAACGAATAAAAATTGTAAACAAATAAAAGAAGAGTGACAATCTACATAAATTTAGGTTTCAAAAGACACATTCAATATATGAAAACACTTGACCTTCTATAGTGGTATGTGAGAAATTTCATAATAATATATTTACTGTCCTTTAAATATAATGTACTTTTTAGAGTCTTGTATTACCCAACAATATTTAATAGGATGGGGTATATTGATAACAGATCCAAGTGGTAAACATAGCATCAGTGTAAATATTTCAGATAAATAGGTATGAAAAAGGATGTGTATTTTTTTTACCTCTCTGCTCTGTGTATAATGGGGAAAAGGAATTAACGTGACAGCATAGTGTGATATGAGTCTAAATTATATCAGGAAATGTGTACTGACCTGTTTTTTTTCTTGATAGCATGAAAAAAATGTAAAAATGATATAAATGGAAATTTTTTTAAAAGTACAAATTTAAATGAGTCTATCATTCTGGTAGTAAAAGGAGAACTATCAGGATAACATCTGACATGCTGGTTAAAGACAGTAAGAGTGCAGATAGAGTTAGAACAGGGATGTGCAGAAAAGCAAACTCTGATGCCACTATTAACAAAACCACACAAAGACAACAGACTCTTTCTAATTCCTTCTTTATCCTAGACCCTGATTATGATGGACATGCATGCATATTGGACACTTTTCTGTTATCACTACTACCATTTTATGTAGATGTCCTTATATGTACATTTTTTATAGTGTTTGTCTTGGTTTAAGACAAACACATTTTATGAAACGAGAAAGCATCATCAGCATTATCCGAATGCCCTCAAATACACAAAACAAAATACAGAAGATTGTTTCTTTGGAAAAGAATCAGTATGAATGAGGCTAAGTCGATATGTAGGTTGAAATTAATTAATTAATCAATTAATTCTATCTATCCTTTTCATTGCTTACTATTAAGAAAAGCCTAGGTTGTTTGGTTGTTTTTAAGCTGGTTGATATTTGTTGTTGTTGTTGTTTTTGCTTTCCTATTAGAATGAACAAATTCTTCACAAAATAGTTCTTATAGAAATGTTGATCATGTTGCTTTCCCATTACTGTCAAAGTACCTTTTTCAAACATAATAAACTTCTTATTGAAGTCTCTCTAGGAAACCATGCATGAATGAGTAATCTATAATTTAATTTCTAACACATTCCACTAAATATCCTCCATCACTATAAATGAAACAACAGCTCAGAGATTTTCTGTATTTTTGTTCTTGTGTAATATTCTGTTCCATGATTATGGTACTATTAGGTCTAGTTTTGGATCACATGGACTTTTCTCAAAGGATTTTCTTTTATGATATTAATTAAAATTGCAAGAAATTTGTCTGGATATATTACCCTTTTAAAAAACTTTTACTTATTGTTACATTACTGGATACAGTAATAAATATTTGACACATTGAAATTATCCTAATTTGTCTATGCAAATTAACAAGTGTTCTCACACAAGAAATATCTTATTACTTATTATCCTTCCAAGTAGAAAACACTGGGAAGATATCTGCACTGCATTTATCAGTGCTATATCCTTTAATAAACTGATACATAATTTCCCTCTACAGTAAATGTGTACAATCAGCATCTTGAAAGTATAATTACAATGAAAGGATAATAGTGTAATTATTTTGAAATAACAGAGAATACTCTCTACAACTTGAGATTCATTTCGATTAATAGCATTGAAATTCACTTACTTATATTAAATTATGGGTTTATACCTAAAATAATTTTTTTCCTTATCAAAGATATAGGCAATTATTGTGATGTTTAATTAAGTGTGCCAACAAAAGTCATACAATTTTAAGAATAAATATGATATTTCTCTGTGGAAAGGTTACCATAAAAGATTGACATTTGAGTAGACTGACACAGATAAGTAAAATATTCTTGATTAGGTGTGTGCTGTCCAATCTGTGTCAAATCTCAACTAAGAAAATGTAGACAGAGAAGAAATTTCTGCTCTTTATCTTCCAGATAAGTCAATTGTGTTATATATAATATATACATTTATTTTAAGTGTTAAAGAAAATTATATTTTATACAATAAAATTATCATTAATTATTGATTTCAGTACTACTTCATTAGTGTCTAGTCCCAAGTGTCGTATCTACAAAATTCAGCACATACTATTCTGACATAGTAAAATTTCTCTTTATTATTATAGGACATCAAGTCATTTTATATCATTATCTCAATATCTGTGTTTATCTTAATAACTTTTTCATGAGGCATTCTATACTTTTATCAAAATGCTTTTCTTTTTGGATACATATTTGTGTACTTGTTAACCGTGTACTCTCCCTTTTGTTATTAAGGTTTTACTCATAATTCATAAATATCTAGATATATATAAATAAGAGCACTATATATATAATGTTTATATTCCAATGAATATAACACAATAAAGTAATAAAAGTTCATTCATTGAAAACAATACTTAATTCAGATCTTTACAAATTTATCTAAATTTTAATATTTGTTTTATAATGAAGAATACAAATTTGTCAACAAGACATAATAAAGGAGAGAGGAAGTTTAAATATTACTGAAACTAATAGTCTTTGCCAGCTGATATTCTTTTTCGATATCTCCATGTTTTAAAAAAGTGTCAACTTTATTCATTGTATATTTACAGTTTAGAAAAAAATCATGCCATATATTTTGGAAACAAATTAAGTTAAATTTCAATAGTAAAGTACTTAAGATACTTTCATTTTATGCATAGTATATAAAACCCAACATCTTAGAGTGACTGTGATTAAAAACAAACACAGAAAGTAAGAACAATCAAAAGATGAGACAAACAGAAGCGTGTCTGAATCCAAAAGCACTGTCAACAGAATTTGTAATACCATCACGTTTTTGGAATGTTTCTCTAGGGTAACACTAACACTGTTGTTGTCTGTTAAGCTACTTTTGCCTCACCTCATAGAATATGATACAAGATAAACTACATTGTAAATTTACATAAAATTATCTGTGTTACACATCAGAGTAATCTTTCAAATTTTCATTTTTTGAATGAGTAATGATTCAGTGGATATGTGATTTTGCTCCATTATTCAGACATAATGGGAGCCCTGGAATATGTTAAACACACTTAGGTGAATCATGATTCATATCTTCTGAATAAAAATCTACTGATAATTTCATCTTAGAACTGTGCCTCTCACCTGTGATATTTATTTTATCCCATATTTCAAAGAGTGTCAGCATATTACAGTTTCTGTGATGGAACATTAATTGTACATTTGCACATGATATATAGATCCAACAATATTCTTTGCAAAATTTAATATGCACAGTTGTTTTCTGTATATAAGTAGTGTTAGTCAAAAATGGCAGTGTACAATCTTCTAAGTAGTAAAATTAAGGAACAAAGCATATCAAAATTTAGTACAACTCCAAAGAGTGTTTATATGTTACAGTAAGAGAAAGGGTTTTAAAAATTATAGTCTCAAGAAACTTATTCACACCAGCTAGTACTGTTTAATATTCTATTTGGATTTAACGTTGAATTTCTTTTTTTTTTTTAACCTTGAATTTCTTAGTATTAAGGTGTTACAATGCTTTTAATTTTTCAAATACATATTTTATAATAGCTTTATTTTCAGCTTGAATCTTAAGTTTTATATGTTATAAATTATTTTTTCTTTTAAACTTCTTTATTTACAATCCTACAAATTTCATTTCATAAGACATAGAAAATTTTGGTGAACATTTTATTGAATTATATGATTTACTTACAGTTTGTTTTTCTTTGAAACTTTCAAAATTATCTAACAAGCCTGGCTAAGCTTTTGATGCCATAACACAATATTGTCATATACAGTGTTCAAGCTTAAAAATTACACAATCAAATTTTAAACATAAATCATAAAAATAATCTATTAATGTCTGAGTAAATTAGGCCTACAATTTTGTGTTGACAGCATTCAAATCATGCATCTATGGGCAACAGATTGGCCAGACTTGTTTGATAAATTCCCAGTGTTATAGAAGTTTTTCCATACAGATAGATATTTCTTCAAAAATTTTTAATATTGCAATGTAAATACACAGAAACAATCTGGAAAATATTTATGCCTTACTATGTAATTATTGCATTTCTTGAAGAAAATATGTCCTTGTTACTAATTAGTTTGTTTGAATGCTCTCATCAGAATTTTAAGAGTTTCAACAAAACATATTTCATTTTCTCTTTGTGTTTATACCTAGGTTTTGAAGCAGTTGATGAATGGCATTTTTAAAATAAAGAATCTGCTTTTCATCTACAGTATGAGTTCCTATTCAAAGAGAGTTCTCAAAATAGACAGTAGTAGAAAGTCATAATGTTACATTAGGATAAAAATTATACATCTCCTGCTTGATACTGGCCTTTTTGTTACATAGTTTGTAGGTCTTGGGGAGAATATTTTTATTCTAAGTGATACTATGTTATTTAGGTTTCATATATATGAAGAAATACATATTTTTACATATATAATTTTAGGGAAGTAAAGAATAACATAATTACTTGAAAATGCCTTATAGTTATTTATAAGTTCATATTTTATTATAGTATTGATAAATATAATTATTATAGAATTCTAATATCATGATAGTATTCGTTTGTTCCTTCATTCCTCTCCTATATCTGTAAAGATACAATGAATTTTGGATGTGGTACTCGAAAAATTCAAGCTATCTCTATTATGAAAGACTTCTTCCTATAGTCTAGCTTTCACGTTACCAGAGAGTTTTATAAAGAATGTAAAGGGAGGGTACCAATCAATATGACTATCCAGTCATCATGCTTGTTAACTCCAACAATTACAAGCATTGGGAGAAATCCCTAAAGGTGCAGCAGTAGCACATTCATGTATTGATAAAAATCAAATGCTGTCAAATTGAATGTAAGGCTCACATAATAGGAAGGAAATTATGCCTAATACTAGAACACTGAAAACTAATAATATCATGGATCTTAGATGATGATGATGATGATGAGAGAGAGAGAGAGAGAGAGAGAGAGAGAGAGAGAGAGATGTGCCCTTCCCTGGCCTTGAGCAGACCTGAGAGACATTGTTTACCACAACAGACCAAATAATAGGACCTAGGTGGAACTAGCCACCTTGGCTGCATGTCAATAGACACCTAGGTGGAGTCACCCACCTTGGATGCAGGCACATCCTGCTACAGGAACTTGAAAGAAGAACAGCCCCTGGGCTTGCCTTGAGAAATAGCTGGCCGTGACCCATGACCAAGAATGGATTATCCCACCCAACTCTCCCAGAAGAAATTGAAGACCTCCTCAAAGGGGAGACCCTTTCTCAAGTCTCAGAAATTCGTGACCACCCAGTAATCTGCTCGAGAAGCCATGTACCGGAGCTGGGATCAGCAGTTACAGGGCAAGGCCAAAGTAACAGGGCAGGACCACATTCTTGAGAGAGATAAGCGTACAGAGAGTTTTCACCTGATCCTGACTCATGTAGGTTGGGTTCCTTTGGAATGTTCCACTATTTTTATGTTATGCCACCTTAACAACCCCTCATCCCCCTCCCCATTCCTTGGTTTGTGGTTTTCCCCCTTAAAAAAGTCTCCCAAACTGGCTGTCGGGGTCAATTCAGCTCCTGCGTGGGCATACGAATTGACCAGCAGCTAGCTGTCACATGCCCGAAAAAACCTTGCTTTTGCTCCAGTTCATGGTGTCTCGAGCAGACTACTGGGTGGTCTCAACTTTCTGAGACTTGAGTGAGGGTCTTCACTGACAATACGGAATTCCTTCCTTCATGGACCTTCAGAAAAGGAGTTGAATGTTTTGATGAGCCAGAGGACCAAGGAGTTTGTTATGAAATTGTGATTCCTAGAAATGATAAGGTATTACAACCATGATACTTTAGCATTATAGCTATTAAAGCAAGACCCAAACACGGAAAATATCAGTAAATGTGTTCATGAAAAAGTGGGGAGATTTCTTTAAGTGACACTATTAGAAAAAGAACTCGAGACAGCAAGTGATTGCTGAGAGGAAGAACTAACCTATTCCAAGGATGAGCGCATCTGTCTTGAGATGATATATTTAAAACTCACTTAATAGGCTGAGTAAGCTATATGTATACACACACACACAAACACACACACACACACACTCTCAACCACAAAACCAATCAAAGAAAAATTGACCATCAATTTGAGAGGTAGTCCAGAATGTACTTGACAAAGGTGGAGCAAACATAACTGATAGGAGTTGGAGGGAGAAGAGATAAAGTAGCTTTAGTAAATATCTTTTTTCCCATAGGAAGAAACACAAGATGCAACATAGTCTTGAGAAATCTATAACAAATGTAGATTAAGTTTTCTTTAATGATTATAAATACAGCTAATTTGAAGCCTGGATATCACTGTTAAGTGTTTTTCGTTTGTGTTTGTGTTTTTACTTTTCTTTAGTTTTTGAAATTACAATAAGTCCAAAGTTACTAAAGAATACTTATATCTATTAAATTATTATAAATTATAATAATCTTCTCATTTTGAAATCTATATTTAGTTTTATAAATGAGTATTCTTAAACTTGCTATATTTTTTGTCTCTAAATTATCTCTACTTAGTGAAAAGAATGAAAAGTATAATATCTCAGCTTGTATCATATAGAGATAAGAGAGATGTAAACTATCTGTGGCTAAACTTTCCACACATGAGGTATACTTGGAAGTTTGTTTTTGGCATCATAGAAACATTTTGAATCAATATACTAATGAATCTGGTCCTCTAGATACTTAAGATATTCCCCAAAGGATCTTTCAGCATTTCTTGAAAATTGTTTACAATTTTGAAGCTGCTTTTGTACCGTTTAGAGCACTGAAGCATTAGTCACTTCGAATGATGCCCTCAAGACTCAAAATAGCTAAGTAGTTGCAAATAGCTTTCCAGATTTCCAAATATAATTTAAGGGTTTCTATAAATGAAATGATAAAATAAATATTCTGTTACATTTGTCTTACCTATGGATTTTAAACATTACTTTTATGTTAGCAAATTGAGTGATACATTTAAAAGCCATCTATGAGTAAAAGTATATACTTTATAAGAATTTGTAGAGAAAAAAAGAAGTCAAATCCTCTCATTTGAACATTTCAGTGTGCTTTCCAATCACCTCTGGTATCATTACCTTTCATCCATCTTAGTCTATTTTTTTCAGTGTAACAGAAGTGAAGCTGCTATGTTCTTTGGCATTATGATTGTCACATAATACATTCAATCTTTAGAAGGCATAGTCTCTCCTCTTAATAATAACCATCATCATCAAAAGTTCTTTAGCTTATATGTGTGAGTTCTTTCAGACTTTATGCTTAATCCTTTCCAATTTCATTCTATCTCGTAGTTAAAGTAAGATAATAAGAACACACCCATGAAAACTCTAATGATGTTCATTAAATGGAATAAAAATTAGCAGTCAATTCAAGCCAGTATGGCTCATTAAATAGCTTTGGCATCTTGGAACAATTCCTTGGCTTATTTAAAGTGTAAAACTGTTCTGTTAATTGTTAGTCTTATTTCAATGAGGATATATTTTAAATTGTATTTATTTAAAAGATTCTAGCAAAGAGAAAAAAGTTAGTTGTACTGGTACAGAACATTTGAAGACTGATTCATGAACACCATGAGTTCAAGGTTAACTTGGGATACATATCATGAGTCTACTAAATATGTAAATAGAAATGGGTTCACATGTAGAACTAGAAACTAAAATAAATATGATTTTAAAGTATAAATTGATATACTCTCTAAAACATTGGCAAGTATTTTAGCATCCTACTGATGGAAATTTTAAAAGGAGATTCTTAGTAAAGAGGACATTCAATAAATATGTTTAGTGCTGAATACTGTGGTTTTTAGTATTTACTAATACTAAAATAACTTACTAGTGCTGGTTGATTTCATTTTTTAACATGACAAAATATGTCAGTAAAGCCATATAAAGTATGGTTGAATTTTCCTCAGAGTTCTAGAATATTCAACCCACTTGTTCATTCCTGCACTGATACCGAGCTTTGGTTAAGCAGAGCATTATGTCAGTAAACAGGAAGAGTGATGGAAAACTGCTTTCTATGTACTTAGCAGGAATCAGGGAAGTAGCTTAGGTCTAGTGAGGCAGACATTTTCTTCAAACATACAACTTCAGTGGTCTAATTCTTTATCCAGGGTCTGAACTCTTAATATTCCAGTCTCTGGAAACCAATCAATGGATTAATTATTGAAGTTAGTACCTTCATGATCAAATCAACTCTTAATGTTGCTACCAGACAGGACCAAGAATTTAACATGTGATTTACTTTGAGAAGCTCTTTGTAATCAAACAATAGCTGTACAGTGGCAATATGGTAAAATAAACAAAGAAGATGGTGTATTAGTTATTTCTCTGTCATTTTCACAAAAAGACTGACTAAATTAAATTAAGGAAGAGAGAGCTTATTTTGGCTCAGTGTGAGGAAAATTCCATGATGGTGAGGAAGTCAAGGAAGGAAGAAATTGAAAAAACTAGGTACACTGCATCTACAAACAGTAAGCAAGGAACAAAGGTTACTGTAGTTTACTTTTCTTTCCTTTTTAGGGTTGATTTTACCATTTCATGTACTCAAACCAATACAGAGGATTACAGACAATCCAAGAAGCTAAGAGAACATAAATTATCCTCACAAGTATACACAGAGGCTTTTTCTAAAAGGTGATTTCAGATCCCTTAAACATATCAATACTATCCATCACAATAGGTGATAATCCCAGGAATAGATTGAACACAATCTTAATTGTATTTTATGCCATGATCAAAGCACTCAGGTTGATGGGTTTCATGGAAACAGAATTAGAGATAGAGAGAGAGGAGGGTAGAGAGAGAGCAAGCTTAGCGACAGGAACAAAAGTGGTATCCCTACAAAGTCCCCAAATGTACTACTCTAATATTTGAGATAAAAATCAAAAATTGTATTAATGTGCTGGCAATGTGGAAGACTTGACAGAACAGGACTAGCTTGCCAGGGTGTGTCTGCTGTATCTCTCTGCTTCCAGGTTACTACATAATGAGAAATATAACATAGACCGGCTACATCTGTAGTCTGATGACTTTCTTCAAGTCCTCCTTTTCTGAACAGAGAGTTCCAAACCAGTCTGATTCTTTCTAAAAATATTATTGGACAGAAAAAAAAAAGAAAAGAAAATGCTGAAAGCACAACATACCAAATTGTGCCAAGTATGTAATTCAAAAGATAGAATGAATTAACATCCACCTCTGCTTGCATATCTAGTGGTCTGATAGTACTAAGGATAACTAGTGATAAACCCTCTCCCCTTCCCAATCCTAATCCCATGCCTACCATGTCCCTAAGGGAATGCCTGTTAGCAGTGAGTTACACACTTTCATCTGAGCTCTATCTTCTAGCCCAGGGCCATTCCTGCATTTTCTGGTGCCCATCAGCAAAGGGAAATTTAAGTGAGTTCCCTCCTTGCCAATACCTATCTGTTGGTTCCAATTGGGTTAGATACAGCTTTGGTGAGCTTTATCAGTGCTCCATTTTTCTGCTAACAGCTTTGCTTGCATTCCTGGGGATCTACTGGCATCAGGGACAAACAGATAAGCCTTCTCCTAATCAGTTCTCTGCCTATCAAGTTCCCCTACAGCATGGAACAGCTGATAACTGCACCCAGTTCCCGGCACTTCCCTTTCCTACCCACAAATATGCTTGTACACCTAGAGACCTGCCTCCACAAGGACAGCCAGATGATTAAATGCCAGCATAAAACACAAACCAGGGTACTATGGAAACACCAAGCCCAACTATCCTATGATAGTAATCCTTGGGTATACTAACACAGCTGAAGCATAAGAAAAATGATCCTTAATCCAATCTTGTGAAGATGATAGAGGCCTTTAAAGAATAAATGAATAAATTCCTTAAGGATATACAGGAAATAGAATCAAATAGGTAAAAAAAAGGAATAAAACTTCGCAAGACCTGAAAATGGAAATGTAAGAAATAGAGAAAACACTAAACTGAGGGGATACTGGAGATGGAAAGCCAAGGTAAAAGAACATGAACTACAGATGCAAGCAGCACCAATAGAATACAAGACATGGAAGACAGAATCTCAGGCACTGAAAATACAATAGAAGAAATTGATATATCAGTCAAATAAAATGTTAAATCTAAAATATTCCTAACCCAATCCATCCAAGAAGTCTGAGACACCATGAAGAAACCAATCATAAGAATAGTAGAAATAGATGAAGATCCAGCTCAAAGGCCCAGAAAGTATTTTAAACAAAATCACAGAAAAAATTTTCACTAAAATAAAAAAAGAGAGAGAGAAATACTTATAAATATACAAGAAACTCACAGAATATCAAATAGATTGAACCATTAATGAAAATCCTCCCAGCACATAATAATCAAAACAGTAACTATACAGAACAACGAAAAAATGTTAAAAGCTGTAAAGGTCAAGAAGTACATAAAGGCAGAGTTATCAGAATTACACTGAATGTGTAAGCAAAAAGGGCCTGGGTAGATGTTTTGTGGTCTTTAGAAGACCACAGATGCCAGTCCAGACTAGCATACCAAACAAAACATTCTATCACTAGAGGCAAAGAAAACAAGACTTTCATGAAAGAAACAATTTAAAGTATATTTATCCATAAATCTAACACTGTACAAGATATTAGAAGAAAAACTACATCCCCTGGAAGTTAACTATACTAAAGAAAACACAAGAATTCCACACAGCAAAATAAGAAGCACATGGACACACACACAAACACACACACAAGAAATACACACACACACACAGACACACTATTACCAACATCATCAAGTAACAGGATTTAACAATCATTGCTAATAAACATCTCCCACAATCAATGGACTCAATTCCTCAGTTAAAAGATAGAGATGTGAAAACAGGGTCCATTATTCTGCTGAGGACAAGAAACAGAGCTCAGGAGCAAAAGTAGATAATACCTCAGAGTAGAGTGCTGGAAAAAGATTTTCTATGCAAATGGACAACAAAATGGAGCTGGAATAGGCATCCTAACATCTAGTAAATAGACATCCAATGAAAATGAGTCAAAAGAGATATGGAATGACACTTAATACTCATCAATGGACAATATACCAAGAAGACACCTCAATTCTAAAAACTTATGCCCCAAATGGAAGGGCACTCAGATTCGTAAAAGAAGTATTATTTAGACTTAAATCACACAGGTTGATAGCAGGAGACATCATCAATACTCCATTCTCACCAATGAACAGATCATTAAGACAGAAACTAAACAGAGAAATAAGGAAATAATGGACATTATGAATCATATGGATTGAACAGATTTCTACAGGTCATTTCACCCAAACAAAAAGAATATATATTCTCAGCACTTCATAGAAACTTCTTCAAAACTGACTACATATTTGGTCATAAAGCAAGTTTTACAGATGCAAAAAAATTGAAATAACCCCCTGTATTTTACCCAACCTCCATGGATTAAAGCTGGACTTCAACAACAAGAACAACAGAAAGTTCATACTTAGGGAAAATGAACCACTCTCTACTCAGTGATCATTGGGTCAGGGAAGAAATAAAGACAGAAATTAGAAACTTTCTAGAACTCAAGGAAACTGAAAGTACAACATATCAAAACTTCTGAGCAACAATAAAAGCAGTGCCAAGAGGAAAGTTCATAGCACTAAGTGCCTTAATAAAGAATTTGGAGAGATCACATTCTAGCAACTTACAGCACACCTAGAACAAAATGAAGCAAAACCACGCAATAGGAGTACATGGCAGGAAATAATCAAACAAAGGACTGAAAACACTAAATTAGAATCAAAGAGAACACTACAAAGAATCCATGAAACCAAGAGTTGGTTCTTTGAAAAAACTAAGAAGATAGAGAAACTCTAAGCAACACTAACCAAAAGAGAGAGATAGAATATCCAAATGAACAAGATCAGAAATAAGAAGGGGCACATAACAGAAGACACTGAGGAAATCCAAGGAACCATTAAATTGTTGCAGAATATTTGTTCACATTGTGAACTCTAAATTATATTTTCTTCTGAAAAAAAAAACCAATTTCTAATTGTTCTGTGGCTTATCTCTAACAATACCTTTAATCCTCCTGGCTGGAATACACACACACACACTTAGTACAATCCTTTAATCCCAAACAATGAACATAAAGTTAGTTTGTAGAAGGAAGCACCCATATTTGAAAATGATGTCTAATTGAATGGCAGACAAAGTCATGAATGAGACAATAATTTGATAGACTAGAATATGTCCAACTCTTACAAGATGAGTAAAGAGTAGGAAGCTACCTAAGAAGCAGCATAGAAAAGGAAAAGGAGGCAGTTTTACTGGGACAGTGTTAGAGGTGGAACAAGGAAGACACAGGTGAAGACAGAACAAGGCAGATAGTGAGAAGGAGCCAGAACATTAGAATAAATTGACAGAGTTAGTTTGAGGCTAATCAGAGCAAAATATCAGAGGCTGAGGAAAGCTAGATTGATTCAGTGAGCTTGCAGACGAGTTTGAGCTAGAACAGGTGAGTTAAAACTGCCAGTCAGAAGTTAGAGAGAAAGAGAAAGGGGTAATTTTATTCGTGACTAAGTCTCAGAGGCTGGAAACATTCTAAGCTTAGGTACAATTGTAGAATCTTCCAGTCCTAGGCCTAGGTTAGAGACTGAGGCAGTAAGTTTCTGAGACAACAGTTACCTCAGACAAATAAAAGTTGCTTTTATATTAGGTCAAACTTCCGAAACCTGAATTACAAAATATTGGAAAATCTAAATGAACTGGTTGATTTCCTTGATAGAAAGTACTTACAAATTTATATCAATATCATATAAACAATTTAAATAGACATGTAACCAATATTCCTCAAAATATTCTACAAAATAGAAACAGAAAGAATATCTCCAAACACAATTGATGAAGCCTGAGTTACCCTGATACTTAAACCACACAAAGACTTAACAGAGACAGAAAATTTTAGAATACTTTTCATTTTGTACATTGGTGAAAAAATACTAAATAAAATACTTGTAGGCTGAATTCAAGAACACATCAAAAATACTATCTACCATGATCAAGTGTATTTCATCCCAGTGAAGCAGGGATGATTTAACATTTGAAAATCCATTAATGTAATCCACAATATCAACAAAGTGAAAGAAACAAAAAAGCACATGATCATCTCATTAGGTGCTGAAAAATCCTTTGACAAAACCCAGCATGATAAAAGTCTTGGAAAGTTCAGGGATATAAAGCACAAACCTAAACACAATAAAGGCAATATATAGCAAGCCAATAGCCAACATCAAGTTAAATAGAGAGAAAGTTAAAGCACTTCCACTAGATAAGGGTGTCCACTGTCTCCATATCTATTCAATATAATACTTAAAATTTTAGAGTAATAAAACAACTTAAGGAGATCTATGCATAGAGGAGGAAAGTGAGGATGGAGTTCAGGCTTCCAGCCAATTCTTCTTCAGTTGTAGTCTCAAGACAGACTATGACCATTCCAGAAGGTAATGATGATTGGAAGCATAATTATCCTTTTTGCATGGTCTATACATAATTAAATTGAGTCTAATTCTCCTTTTTAATGCAAAATGAAAGGTCTTTCTTAACATGAGAAAATTATACTTTTTGAAACCTTCATTACTATGCCTTTTGATTCAGAAACTATCATCCCCTATAAAATTCTCAATAATTTCCAAAATATCATTTAAAGATTTTCTGCCAAAAAATTGTTATGCTATCTGGGACTTAATGTGTACCCTGTTGAAATTTGGATGGAGTAACTTAGAAATGTATTATTTAATGTTTCTAAATCTTTAGAAATTAAACAAAGTTAAACATTTATCTCTATACATACATGTTTACATCTACAGAGGAGAAATAATCTTAATCTCCAATCTCTTTAGTGAAACCTCCTAGAAATGTAAACATCATCTTGTTTGCCTGTTTCATATTACACAAGCCCACACCTGGCATATGCACAAGCATACAAAATTATCCTATAAACACACAAAAATTTTCAGAAATAATTGTATGATTATGTGAGAAAGAACTTTTAGGAAGGTAATTAAAATCATGCTTTTTTATTTTTTTCCAAACTACACACACTCACACACACACACGCACACACACACTGTATATATATATATATATATATATATATATATATATATATATGTATGTATATGTATATGTATGTATATATATACACATACATATATATGTATATGTATATGATGTATATGTATGTTTATGTTATGCCTATGTATATATACATGCATACATAATCATCTTAATTATCGGATGAAAATTAAGTCACTAAGTGACAAAAGAATAAGTTTTCTTAATGCAGGAGAACCTGTTTAATTATAACACACACATACACATACGAATACTCATTTACAAAAACAGATTAATATTTAAGATTTTATATGTGCTATATTCCATTTTGACAGCTCAAAGACAAATACAAGGGGAAAATGATATTGATTAAATAGTTCATTTTCCAGTCATGCATTTTTATGTAAAATCATCCAAATAAGTTTTCACTATAGCCACAATAAATCAACACTTGATACTTAGGAATTGACTTTAATTTAAAGTTACAAGGTGAAAGTTCCAGGTATTAAAAGTGACCTACACAATCTGTGTTATGCCTCTATTGGTTATACCAAATCATGGTGTGGGTAGTGAGAGTGGGGACAATAAGCGATTCATTCTTGAATTATGAACTGAAGAAATGCAGTGTAGGGGGAAAACTGAAGACATTACAGGCACACTTTGTTCTAGCAGCAACCCTTCAATGACTGAAGAACACTTGAGAGAGTCCCCTCATCAATTCCATGTTGTGTCATTCTGGAAGGGAAGTCATCAGTCCTACTGTACCTTTAGAGGCCATGGAAACCAGAGCAAAGATGGATAAAAAATTTCTTTTTTTACATAAAACCTTATTATAAAGTTATTCTTTAAAAATTACTAAAGCACACATTGGTTAAAAGTCCTTCAGTCAAAACTGTTTTGATGAGAGTTAATTATATTTAAGCTCACTTGTTGTTCTTACAGTAGACGTCTAGTTCCCACATCCCATATCAGGTGTCAGATGATTTCATGAATCTCCAGCTCCATGGCATCCAATACCATTTTCCTGCTTCTAAAGAAACTCAACACAGATACATAAGTAAATAAAATTAAATTAAAAACTACTTTGGCTAAAATAATACTATGCTTATCAGCTCTGAAGCTTTATTTTTTCTTTATTATTTTTATTTTCATGTTACTATAAGCTAAGAATATAAAATTTTAGAATCATATTACATTATAAAGAGGTTGGGTATAGCCAATCATTATTCCTTTGCCTTCTCAACAAAAGAAAATGACTGTGAAGTCTGTTTACATACAGCCCCATTTATAATGCATTTATGGTTAAATATACTTCAAAAGAACATAGCTGTGATAATGTTCTCCGAATTACTATATAGTATGACATAAGAACTACTTTCACTTGTCCTTGTTGGTACGAGATCATACTAGAGAATTTTAGCTCTTTTTATTTATGTCTCTCCTTCCATTAAAAGAAGTCAATAGTTCAATACTTTGGAAAATTATATGAGCCTGATTCCGTATCAAGAAAAATCAAAGCAGTAGCTCTAAACAACAGTGAAGACTTTCCAACTGAACTTCAGGAGATGGGATAAATTATAAGTAAAAATCACTTTAATAACTGCTGTCCTACATTTAAAGAATAGTATGCAATTTATTTCATTTATACAATTGTTCTTAGTTCTAGAATTTTTATGTTTTGAAAATTGGTATTTATATATGTTTGCTAAAATAATAATTTTATATTATAATCTCAAAATTTAACAAGTTAAAGAAAAGCACCATTAACTTTTCCCTCTACAAAATACAATGTATAGTAGAGTACTCTTTTAGTTTTCATTTTGAAAGTCACAGTAAACACTCTAAAATTTATAAAAAGCACTATAAAAGTTGTGGTTATAAATACAATACATTTTGTAAACTAGCAAATTACTTTATTCCCTTCCATGTACAATCATTTTCCCAATTGCTTTTGTAAGAGCGAGTTTATTTGGCTTAAGTTTGTAGATCACAGTCTATTATTAAAGGATAGCAGTTTTAGGTTCTTTTCTGACATCAATGACTTTAAAAGTAATGGACATCTGGTTAGAATTATAATATGCCAGGCTTGGAATTCCTATAGTGAAGGTCTTTATTCCAATTAGACAACTGTTGGATGTCCCTGTGATATGTGTTACTATTAGACACTTGAGAGTATGTTGTCATGATCATTGCTGCTGTTGGTAGGCTTTTGTGATCGGTGGAATACTGATTTTTTTTATCTCCTTTGGTCAGTTGCCATGAGAATGAGTCCATGAAGAAGAGATTTCCAGGTCAATTCCACCTTGATTCCTCCATGCCTGTATATAAAGTGTGTGATGTCTTTATCAATAGGATGCAACCTTCATTTTTGTAAAACAATCACATTCAATAGCAGAAACTACACTTTTATGGCAATCTTATTCTCCTTTGAACAACAACTCAAATCCAGGTTTCCCATCCTGGGTCTAGAGACTTCTTGGATGGTATATGATTCTGGTGGGAAGTTTTACCACCACCGCAAGTTGTATAACCTTTTAAAAGTTACAACAAATGAATCTGTTTTTCTGTTGCTTTTTCGAGTACCCTTAATGTTACTTTTTTTCTCTTTAGCTTATTGGAGAAGAGATAAAGTAAGTCCTGTGTGAAATGTATATTGTTGACATGAGCACAGCCATATCAAGACCACAGTACCTTAGACCCATGAGATGGGCAAATACTTCCCAGAGTCAAGTTGAGAAATGTAAAGGTCATCCTAGTTCAAGTGCAAAGCTTTACAAACAGGTACCCTTTAGCTAAAAATTGTATACACAGAAACCATCAATGGTGGATCTCTGCTCTGACATGATGGGCACCTGAGACTATTCCTGTACAGCAACATCCTATCAACATTAGATGCCTTTTCTTCTTCTCTCATCCTGCCATGTGTGTCTTCATCTCCACTGGAGCATGTGTCCCATCTGAGGTCATCTTTTATTTTCATGTATCTAGTATTGCTTTCTTCAGTACTCATCTCCCTAAGTAGGGCAGCACATAAACTGTGAAATCACAGCATCTTTCTTTCTGTATTTCTCTCAACCCAGTTTATTATATGTCCTCTTGCAATGTACCTTTTTCCTGATATCATCTCATCTAGAGTCTTTGTTTTTCAATACCACTTTCTTACTGATTGTAATACAAAATTAAACACTGTGTTTACTACATCCTTATTTGTTTTATTTTATAGCCTGTGTGCTCTAGGAATAAATTAAGAATATACTTTATAGACACCAAGAAGTATAAACCAAGTAGGCTTTTCATATAATTGCAAGACTCACTTTTTACTTAAGTTAGTCTTATTTTCCTATAGTTATTTGGACAGCTAATTAAATTTTTATCTTATTTAAAAACATTCTGGCTATATAAACATTTTTATGAATGGATTTCCAAGGTAAAGGTCAAATATATCTGTGAGAAAAAACCTGGATATTTTCTAATATAATATAGGAAATTAGTATAGTAAATCATATACTAAGGACACCTTGAATCAGTTTATTAAATGTGTTTAAAGAAATGGTTGTTTTTGGTTTCCTTAGTTAATGAACACTATTTTATTACTGGCTTAGTAACCCAGAAAATAAGCATCACCTGCCTCTAACTGTTTTATAAGAAATAGGCAAAATAGTACACCAAGGGATTACAAACAGGAAAAAAAATATGAAAAAGAAAAAAGTGAGAACTCAAAAGTTGACTAGACAAGTTTTTCAGTAGAGATAATTAAGTAGGGAAGAAGCAGTTTAAATAAAAGACGTCTTCATAGGTCAGATGACATTTGTTTATGTTGTCACTAACTGATAGCCATAATTTCTATAATTCTAATTCCATACAGATAATTAGAATGATATATTCCTTAACTGTCATTCTGGTTATAGTATAAGAAAAAAAATGTCAAATTGGTGGTAAGCATGAAGTTGTTTAGGTTTACGTCAGTTGCTGTTCACTGACTTTTCTGACTGGTTTGGGAGAGGCATTGTCAGTGTCTGGTACCCATGAGACTGGACTTATTTTAATGATACTCAACTATATGGAGGACACCTCTGGGGAAGCAATCTCTAGTTAGAAGCAGAATTATTAATAAACAACACCAGACAGTAATTGCAAATCCAATTAGGAAATACTAGACATAAATATTTAGCACTTATGGAAAGATGTCAGTCTTTCAGAATTTATAGCTATTGTACCCAATGAAAGTGTATTTTGTTTACTTATTTTATTCCATTGCTCAAGACATAATATAATAAGCTGAACATCACAAAGTAACTAGTGAGTTTCACATTTACATTAAATTTTCTTAATTCTTCAGAATTCACATGATTATATACTATGAAATATAATTGAATCAATTTTTTCCTTCCAACTTCCCACAAATATCCACCAAATCAGGCCACCAAAGAACATAAGAACTGAGTGAAGAATAGGAGAATGGTGACAAGCGATCTACTGGACCTGTCATGATGATTGAACTCATGAACAATCACTAGCATGTTTATAGGAATAAGATTTGAACAGAATCAAATTAGCCAACATTTAGCATAGATTGGAAATATGCTCTTAGGATTGTATTTATGTCTAAAGAGTTATTTATTGGAAATTGCTGATGGACAAGGAAGAATGTTGTTGTTGTCGTCATCGTTTTAGTTTATTGTTTTAAATCTATGTCCACTAGAATTCTCAGATTCTAGAAAAAGCCTCATTTTTCTTAATCTTCCTTTATTTTATACATTCTCTGGGGAAGCAACAGATAGAGATTTCATATTGAGAAGGTGGTGTGCATTCTCTAGTCAGCCATGAAAGTGTTTTCTATATCAAGAATTATGATTGAAAAACTAGCCAATATGACATAAAGCAATCCTCAAGAAAGACTAGATGCAATACATTAATAGATAAAATTTTATATTCACTACTATCACTAATCTTCCTCAATGAAGAAAGCCTGTTTGTTATATCCCTAAAGATTGTATTTATCCAGCACCACTTACCCTATCATTTCTTTCTATTTATGATCTCAGTTTTTTTTAAATATCTATAAAACTTTCCTCTCCCCCCTCTTTTTGCTCTTGAACTTGAATTACCAGACAAAATTATTTCACACAATAAGGATATACCTCTAGCCACATCTTACAGTTTTATCCATTCCCTGATTTGATGACGAAACATCTCCTAGGTATTTCTCATTCCTCTATAGTACACTCGAGATTTTATTTCATGTTGCCTTGTTCTCTCCCTTTTCTCTTTTTCATGTTTTTATTAGAGCTTTAGAAACAATCAAGGAAAACCGCAGCTGATTAGACTTCCATCTACATGTCTGTGCATTTCCTATCCTAATGACTTAATGGCAATAAGATTGCACAATAATTAAGGAACTAAATTGTCTAGGGATGCTGGCGCGCTGCTCATCATCCTGTAAGAATTATCTTAGAAAAAACTTCCCAAACTTAAGTCTTCTTACTTTTTGCTTTGCAAGTTACCTATTGACATGGATAACTAAGCCATAACCATACATCTATTTCTATGGTATGTTTTTATATATTACCATTTTGGAGATTAGGAATATGGAATGTTGATTCCTTCTCTTTATTTCATACTTGAGTCGATTGTATTCTTCTAGTGACCTGTCTCAAATAAAAGATATAAAGGCTTCATTCAAACACTGATTTGGAAATAGCATTAAGGCTACATGTTCCTTGATGCTATTACTTGGAGTTGAAGCCAAAAGATGACCTGGCAAACTAGGCAGTGAACAACTATGACTTAGATTAGACAAAAGAAGTTAGGTATTATAATCTCTTTAATTGTTTGGCCAGAAATCAAGCTATCATTTCAGTTGTACCAACTGAATTTCTGTAAATGAAACCTAACTATTTAAAATGATAGTGCTTTTACTGATTCTAAATGATATTTATGGTCTATTATTATTATCACTGTGTTTCATTTAAAGTTCTATATCTTAGCTAAGGGAATTACTGGCATACAGTCACAAAATAGAAGGTGGGTATCTAGGCTTATTGTTTGTGTATTTTTTCTCTTAAAATAAAATCTTTAGCTTAAAATCTATAAAATTTAGAATCATGTTTCTAACTATAGAACACCTATAATTATGTGAGTCAATTACAAGAAGATATATTCAGTCAGACTTCATAAACAACATTAAAGTAATTAAGTAAACATCTGCATAATTGTTACATGAGAATGGGACATAGACAATTGTTTATAAAGGAGAAAATATGCTTTGTAGAAGCAAATATGAAGGTTGTATTTAGATTACACAAACTCAGAGATATACTCTTATATCTAGAGACACATAGAAGTAAAAATATTTTCCATTTTATTTACTAAATATCACATTTAAGAGGATCTTTCAATAAAATGCTTATTAGTTTGATTATATTATATGTATTTTCATTTTAGTACAGTATCCATAAATAGTCATATAGTAACAGTATGCATTTTAATTTGAAAATGTTGGAATACTTTGAAATAATGAAATGCTGCTTCATTGACTTTTCCATGTCATTATGTCCCATACAATTATCATTGATGCAACAAATGGCTTTTATATTCAGTTCAGAATATAAAACTAGGTCAATTTACATAGTAAAGTGTTAATTTGTCTCATATTTGAATCCTTAGAAGATACTCAATACGTTGTCTAAAGTAGCCATCTGTAGGTGACATGAAATGTATGATTTGTAAAGTTATTTACTTGGTCTTATACTGCCTATATTTTTAACTTATTTATTGGGATAATTTTAATAGAAATGATAGACATCCAAGATAGTGAGATTAGTGACAGACATGAGAAAGAGTTGGAAACAGAATATTTATTGAATTAGCCCAAAAGAATGGGTAAAGTTTCCATAAATTTTCTACTCAAAGGAAGCTCTATCAGTGAAATAGATCTGCCCAGCATGAGTTAAATGAATCCTGAAAATTATATCATCGTAGCCACTGAACAACTTATTTTTGAGTCATTATCGTCCCCTAAGCATAGGGTTACTATTATAAAACCTTGAAAAGAATCCTTCTGCTTCAAACTTTGTGTTTCTGTGATGCTTATTAATCTGTTATAAGTATATGGTCATTTAGAGATTTCCCAATACCTCTTGGAGCAAACATTTTAATGAAGAAGATACATATATACAATACTGTATCCATTCCTTCAATTCTTATATTTTTTTACTGCCTCTTTTTTTCTGTAATGTCATGTAAGCCTTCCAGAAGGTAATATAGGTGTGTGAGAATATTCTTTAATTTATGGTTGATCATTCAGCTATCATGCTATAGCTACAGTCCTTTATTGTAAGCACTTTGATCCTTTGGGAGTCTTTGTGGTGACAATCATCTCAACATAAAACAAAAGCCAACTACTGAACAACAGCTACTGCTGCATCAGAAAAAATATTGCTTTTGTGAGTTCCTTTGCCTACCTATGTTGACTTTGTTCATAATTGCTCAACAGCTGTGTCTACTGGTCTTCCAATTGTTTGTTTAAAATTTAACTGTTTATTCTTTCTTCCTTTCTTTCTTCTTTCTTTCTTTCTTTCTTTCTTTCTTTCTTTCTTTCTTTCTTTCTTTCTTTCTTTGTTTTTTCCACCTGTCTATCTGCCCATCTGTCTGTCTTTTACTTTTTCCTTAATAAAATCATCTTATAGAAAGTGGGCAGTGTTCCTGTTACTCCATATCCTCACCGGCAAAATTGGGTTATTTGTTTTCTTGATATCTAGCTATTTGAGATCTTTATACATTTTATATTTAAGCCTTCTATCATATTGTATTTTGAAAAATACTTACCCATTCTGTAGCATTCCACTAAGGGGTAAATTATCATAATATAATGCAATATAAAACAACTTTATATATTAAAACAGTTATTTCAGCAAATTATCAACACTGAGGACAGAAATATGGGTGAGAGATTACTATACTATATAGCCCTCTATAGTCCATACTTATTTCCTGTGAATCACCAAGAGTCTCATTATGGACTAATGCCATGGAGCCTTTTTTTCATCTGTTACCCAGTGACAGGCTCCCAGATTGCATGTTCTGCTTTGAACCTCCAGGGTCAAGGTGGAATAGAGGTAATGCCTGTCATTTCCTTCACAGAACAGGAAAGTCATAGCTCCTGTCTCAGAAACATGGAGTTGCAAAAGGAGTCAAAGCTTGCTACACAATATTCTACCAGAACAGTTCATTCTAAGGTAAAATGTGCATTGCATACAACAAATGGGTAACTGCTAGTCATTATGAAAAGATTTTGTTGTGGCTATTCACTTAATAGGCCATTTGCTTATCCTTTTCCTTCTTTGGAGTCCTTCCAACTTTAGAATCTTCCAGATCTTCACATGCTTTGAATTCAGCATCCTGGCAAATTATTCTCCCTATGAATTCAACTTCAAGAAAAGTTTAGCCACATTGTGTCTTTAGGGAATTAGGAAGGTTCCACAGTCTTTTTGCCCTGGTCTTCATCATATTATGAGTGACACAAGGCCTACAACATGATTTACATTCTGCTGTCAATCATTCAGCTTAAGTTCATCAAATCCTCTGTGTCTTTTATTTTACCAGTTCTTTGAGATTTTACTCTAATACATATTAGATTATATTATTCCTCCTTCCTCTAACTATTCCTACATAATGTCCTCTCCCCAATCACCCAGGCTTGCTATCTATTTTGTTTTCCATCCATCAAGAACCTTTGTAGTATCTAATATTCATGCTTTCATCCATACCTAGTGATGGGCTTTTACGTGCATTTCCATTGCATACAACAAATGGGTAACTGCTAGTCATTATGAAAAGATTTTGTCCATTCAGGATTTGGCCTGTCTTGAGCTTGCACAAATGTTGTACATGGTGAACAAGCATGTATTTTCTTTGGTGTGTATTCCTGACTGACCTACATTGAAGGGTGAGAGACATATAAATCTACAGCTATAACATTAATGGCCAAGCCATACCATGAGGGTAGAAAAGCTAATGATACTCCAAACATTCCTAAAGGTCATGTTAAATATTATTATTTTTTACTCCTATTTGAACAAATACCAATTCATCCCTGACAGGCATTGAACACTCTCTGAAATGTGCTTCTTTTCCTCAGCAGTTCCTACCTATTCTCTACTCCTTTCTAAAGCTAAAAGTTAGCTTTTCAGGCTAACTTCAACTGGCAATAGTAAGCAGCCCTTATGGATATTATAATTCAGATTCTCAGGGAATTATTTTCCCTATCTTGTTTTACATTATACCATCTTTCCTTAAAGGGAGATTCAACGGTTTAACAACTCAAGCTTTTCTTTTCTTTTTTTTTTTTTCAGTTCCTTAGCATACAGGTAGCATCTACATCATTTTTCCTGTAGTGTCATAGGCCAGGCTATGGACATCACTTTTACCTGTTTAAACTACTTTCACAGTTTACACAGGTCAAATGCTGAATATTCCCTATAAACAAATTTAATTTTTGTTGGATATCTTATCAAGGTCCCTGTCTTAATGCTGAGTCAGGGATTTACTCTTCAAGATTAAAAGTTAGACTCGAGAAGTAGTAACTCTTACTTCCATGTTACAATATCCTGTACTTTCAAATCATTCTCATATTTTCCTAGTTTTGTGGCTCATAAAAATAATTTCAGTGCAGATATATTTTTTCTATATGGATTGTACCCTATCAGTTGTGAGAAATGGAAAACCAATGTTGAGGATTGGTTTCAATGCTTTGATTTAATTGAGAATCTATGTGTCTAAATTCTAAAGGTCCTTGTCTCTATTTGGTTTTTGATTGATCAATAAAGATGCCAGCAGCCAAGGGTTGGGCACAGACAGGTGGCACAGGAGACTTAGATTTGTAAGGACTAGGACACGAGAGAAAGGAGGAGAGAAGATGATCACCATGATGATTGGTAGACAAATCAAATTTAGAGCTGCATCCAACAAGCCATGTAAGAATTAAAGTAAATGGCTACTGGCCATTTCCCTGATTAGGCCTGGGTAGCAGGTAGAGGACTAGAAGTGCCCAGCCTTTGAGCTAATCACAATTCAAAATAAGCCTGTGAGTGTGTGTGTGTGTCTCTGTGTGTGTGTGTGTGTGTAAAAGTGTTCCTATCCGGGTGGCCGGAAGCATGGGCCCCACTAGGAACACAAAGAAGTGTAGCTAAACTCAGTGCTACAAGCTAACACCTTCATCTTGTTTTTCTTTTCTTCTGTTTTTCTTGTCAAATCAGAGGCGAATATGATACAAAGTATTTATACACCTTTTTCCCCAGATCTGTTGAATGTCTTTTCCAGTAAGAGAAAGTACTGGGCCATCACTAGACTTACAGAATTCTGCTTTCAGAATTCTGCTGAGGACAGTTCACCTACTTGTAGCTCAACATCATATTTATTCCGTTATTCAAAGCAGACAAGCACACTGTACCATAACAAATAAGACAGACTGTCACATAGAATGGGCTTCACAGATGTGCCACCTTCTGAAAGTTGAGCTTCTATTATAGTTTTCATGTCCTATAATAAGATATTTATAATCGATTCTCTAAATCTCATCTATCAGTCTCTATTAGGCTAAGCTTAAGTGAAAGATGTGTTAAATTATTTTTCCTGGTAATACTGTGACTATTCATACCAAAGAAAGAAAACCTAGGAAGAACAACCAATAAAGGATTTAAAAAAAAATCATTCTAATATAGAGCAGCTTAATTACTATTTTTCAAAATTGTTCATTATGTTGTTTGAAAACTGAAAATTTCCCCTTTGTAATGAAACATGTTTTAACGATGTGCTAAAGAACAATTTATAAAACATTTGTGTGAACATATTTTAAATGTAAATAAATCCCTCTTGGGTTAAGTGGCATCATTGATTGGAAAAGTATTCCCTAAGAGTCAGGCATTAATATCATTATGGGAGAAAGTTTAAATATGAATGAAATACTCATCCCATAGCCCATTGCCTCTGATAGAACTATGTAAGAAAATATGAGAGAAATGTAAAATTTTCCAATTTCTAATCAGGTGATAATGAACACTATAATAGAGAGAAACATTTAGTGAAGTCAGAAGTGTAGGTGTAACTATTTATGGAAGCAGGCTACCCAGGTCAAACTGCTATTTGAAATTGTATATAAAGTTGAGATAGAGCTTACTTACTCTAATTTTATTTTGTGAACATACTTAATTGAATTGAAGTAATAAATTTGAAAATACACTACAGAAAATAATTTCTGCAGAGGTTCTATTCTGGATCAAGGACTCTGAAATGATTTAAACTGGCTGTTACTAACTACTTCTCAAGCATAGACAAATTAACAATCTATAAAACTAGATTTTATCATTTACAGCTCTGAATCTGACACCGTTCAGAGGGCAGTAAGTCAAAAATTTTATGTTCAAATGTTATTTAGTTTGAAGTGCTATAAATCTATGCATTTTTATGTAGTAGAGTCCTAAGAGAAAACTGCAGAATAATTATTTTTGTGACCATGAAGTGACATTGAATGTGACCTAACTTGTAATGATGTATGCTTTACATAGAAAAGATGACATTGCTCTTCTACTGTAGAATTGTGAGAACATTCTATTTGCTTACCTAGAAACTCCAGAGAACTCTGGTAAAGACGCTTGGAGCCTGGGTCTTAATGAGTTCATAATTATTTATCAATGTATCTATAAATAAATATTTCTGTTTATAAATATACAGACCTCATTAAAGAATAAGGGACTCTGAGGAAAAAAACACTGATATTTAAATAAAATTTCAGTACTACAGTAAAAATAATACATAAACTTTGATAAATCTGAGTTATTGACAACTACAGTTCCTCATTTTGTTCGGCTAAGAAGAACCCTAAATATGCATTAAGTAGAAAATGGATGTTCTCAGAAATTTTCTCTATATATTAAACTTCCTAAATGTGAAATACATTATACACAGTATGTGTTTTCATTGTTTTCAAATTATTAATTTTTAAACATCACTATATAGTAAGTCTAATACCTACATATTTACATCACAACAATGATAAAGTAATGACTTCTACTAAATTACTATTAACAGAAATGTTCATGATTTAAAACAGTCTATTTGGGATAGACTGTGATGACTCAGACAGTGAAGAGGCTTGTAGTGCAATCTTGAAAACATGTGATCAATTCCTGTATACCATATAATGGTGAATGCAGACACTCAACTCAACAAAGTCATCATCTGACCTCCAACTACAACTGTAGTATGCATGATCACAAACATGTCATTCATGATAACATTAAAATCATTTGTCCATCTTAATAATGTCCTGCCTTATTCAAACTAGATATAAAAACAAAGTATTATTTGGAAATCGTTTATATACCTTTTTGTATCAAAAAATTCAAAAATATTTTGTGACATATAGCAGGACGCATAGGAGAAACTGTATGGGGGAGGAGTATTTTTATTACTATTTTCTATATTTTCTTAGTTGAGCATAGACAATATACATAAGGCATCTCTGGATTAAATCTGAATAACTTTTCAGAAAATAAGATGTTTAAGTTTGAAACTTAAGGTAGAATCATCAGAAATCTGTAGGATAAACTCTTGAAACAGCTTTATATGACAAAAAGATAGTGGGACTGAAAAGAAAGTGAATTAACTCAAATGTCATTGGATTAAAATCCTAGCTGTCTGCTATCTTTGTGGGTGGGAAACGTTCATGCAGGAGATTGTTCATGTGAAAGAAGCAGGTGGCTATGTGTAACTTACTAAATTCTTACTGCTTAGGAACATGAGTTTCTTGTCACAATTTCTGTTAACAACTTTGCTGAGAAGGTAGCATCTTATATATTTGTGACACCAAGCAAACTAAAGTAATTCATATTATATGAGTCTTATAAATCAACAAACATTAAAATTTTACAAATTGCTCCAGATTTAACTGACTTCTGGTAGGATCCTATTGAAATTGTTTTCACTGAGAATGTGGATAGACCCCAGATATACCACTTGAATATACATGTACAGAATGACTGCTGAAAATATGACAAACACTTGTTCAAGGTGTTAAAATGTATAGTGATGTTTTTGGCTGTCATACACAGAGTTTGCCCATGAGAGTGTGTCCTGCATGTGAACTTAACAATCTTATCTCTTTCTTAGCAAAAAATAAATGAGACTCACCAGGCTTATGATATTAGTTTGTAATATGAATTCTTATTTATATTCACATTCCTGTTTATGGAATATTTATTAGACAATTTTAACAAGTCCCACTGTACCTGTTAAATTTGTGGATGCAAATAACTACACGTTTTCTGAAAACCTGAATGTATGATGAGTGTAAAGAAATATTTAATATCAACTAATACATTCAAATTCAATTGGGAACATAGCAATACTTTTTAAACATCTTAGTACACAGTCTAACAAATAATTGTGATTAACTCATTATAAAGTTGTCATATTTCAATTTAAACATTCATTAATTACTTGATCATTTGGGAGTATGTTTGTAGCTTACAGTTTTATTAAATTTAACCTTGAATTTTTAATACATGAACAAAAGATAGCGTGAAATATTTGTGAGAAATTAAATACTTGTGAGAAAATGCATCGTATTTTCTATTCATAGATTAGTACTCATCTCCTGCCTCTGATAAATCTATCAGTAAACATGCTATCTCTTCCTCACATGAAGATTGTGTCATTCAATATTATTTCATGTATGTCTGCAATCCAATTCATTGTTATTGTTGTTGTTGTTTTTGTTGTTTATAGTTCGAAAGAAGCAATTAATTACAGTCAATGCTGTGGAAACATGACAGTATTATTTTAGACAGACGGAAACATTTGTCTGAGTACATGACTAAGAGTCTAGATGGTATGTGTCAAGAAGCAGAAATCATGTATTACAGGATAAGAAAGACAGGCACTGGGAGCTAATACACATAGGACTTTTTAAGCCACATTAAAGAGTTTGCTAGCTATCTCAAGGACAAAACATTTAGGAAAACTTTGTTTAAGCAGAAGCACTTGCCAGCATTGACTTGAAACAACACCTGTGTGTTTAATATTAAACACATGTATTATCTGGGCTAATCAAATAGTAGTGGTTAAGATTGGAGTAGTGATAAAGTGATTTAAGAGTAATACAATGGATGAATACATATGTGGAGATATTTGCAGTTTAAGCTTTAGAGACATAAGCCAAAAGATCATATAGCCACTTACCATTCTTTATACAACTGCAAGGTATTGCTGGATTAAAAATAATAAAAATGACCAGATAGTTTACTCAATTTTAAAACAGCAACATTACCTATTCTAATCACATATTTGGCACAGAGAGAGAGAGAGAGAGAGAGAGGGGGGGAGGGGGAGAGTTTTAGGGAGGGAGGGAGGGAGGGAGGGAGGGAGGGAGGGAGGGAGGGAGAGAGGATGGATGAGACAGAGGATACAGACACATGCTCAAACATACCTGTGCAGAGGGCTTGAAACTAGAGGTGTAGAGCACTGTGTCTTCAAACCTGTATACTTATTAATATTTGGTTGGATGAACATTTTATATATTATGGCCTAACAAAGACCAACAAATACAAGTCCCCTAATGCCAATGGGGATGCAGACTTATAGTACGGTAAGTGTTCATTGGAGAAACTCCTCAGAAAACTGAGCTATCACAAGTATATTTAAATATTAATAGTTAAACAAGTTCAGTAAGCTGACATCTGTAAATTATCCTTCTTGATCTAAAATTTCTTAAAATATGCACTTTGAATATTGTGAAAGACCTCATAGAATAAAAAGGTATGATAGATCTGAAATCAATCGAGGATTTGAAAACATGTTTTTCTTTAAAAAAGGCAGAGGATAAAAAATTCTGCAATGTTGTACATTTTTGATAATCCTTTTAACGTTTAATAACTAGATATCTTATTAATAAACTGAGAGAAACAGGAAAATGCTCTTTAGTTTATTTTAAAAAAAAAAAACCCTCAGGAGCTGATAGGATAAGTGGAATCTCATATAAATATTGAACGCAAAGCTTACCTAAATTTTTAATTTTTTCATCAAGACAGGTATTCCAGCTATTTCTTCCATATGCATTTTGTCATTTTTACTCACTTCTGTCATTTGAAGTGTAAATTAAGTGTAATTTCAACTAGAGTATGTGTGGTCCAGTGAAATGTTACTCAGAGGAACACGCAGCTACAGGAGCTTCATGATCTAAGGTTTACTTGGCCCACATTTAAAGTTTAATGCCACTTCTAAGTTGTCTATCATGTGTCAATACTGATATTCGGTGCCTAAAATATCTTAATGAAAAAGCACTTGACACTGCTACCTGTACATTCATAATCTGTTTGTGCTCTCATTTATCAGAATGCATAATCTTTGAATTTTTATCTATGTGTCTGAAACTTAAGAAAAACATTTTTAAAAGGTGTGTGTGTCTGTGTGTGTGTATAGACATAATTAAAGATGTATACCAATGTTTGTGATTAGAAATAGCATAGCTCCCATGTGTCTGTGTGTGTATTAGTAGTTTCAATGTCATCACCAAAATTAGAAAGATACAAGGATGATGATGATAATGATGTCATATCCTCTATCTCTAGCTTCTAAAGACATCTTCTAGCAGATCTAATCAATCAGTTTGCTTGTATTGGATAATTTAATCTTCACTTTGTATCGGAGCATTTAATCTTCACTATCTCCTTTTCTCTGATGGTGAGGTGACCATTTACCTTCACACGAGAAACACAAAACATACTTTCACTGGTAATTGACAGTTATTTAGATCACATCATTTTTCTTCAACCCTTAGAATAAAACAGAATATTCATGTTTTATTGCTGTAGTGGTTTGCATACACTTAGCTCAATGTGTGGCACTATTAGTAGGTATGTCCTTGATTGAGTAAGTGTTGCCTTTTAGGAGAAAGTGTGTCACTGTGGGAATGGGATTGGAGACCCTCCTCCTAGCTGGTTGAAAAGAGTCTTTCCGGCTGCAGTTGGATCAAGACGCAGAACTCTTGCTTGTTCCAGCACCATGTTTGCCTGCACACTGACATGCTTCCTGCCATGAAGATAATAGACTGATCCTCTGAAAGTGGAAAGCACCATATTATTTTCTTTAACTCTACCTGTGACAAATAGTAAAAATGTACAAAAAGTCTGAGACAGAAACAATTATAAGCTCAAGGTGTTTTGTTGTCTGTAGTTCTGGCTCTTTTCAGTGGAAGCTGGTTCATTTGATATTTTTCTTTGGTTTTAACATTTTTGAATTGAAGGAGAATGATGCACCTCCTTTCCTTCAGCCATCCTTGCCTGAGTACCTTTCCCTAAACTCTTTCTATGTCACTCCCAGACTCTCAAGTCAAAAGCCGTTTTGCTTTGATTATTATTCCCACATACAAATGTGTGCAATGTTTATATGCTATTGTTACTTACATTATTGTTATTAAATACAAAATATGTTTGTTTAATAATATACAAATAGAACTTACTTGTATTATATGTGAATACTTGATTTTAGGACTTATCACTCTGCATTGGACAATAAAGATAGGGTGTGGCAGTGTTGGTAAGTTCCTTCTGACAATATTGCCATATATAGCTGGATAAGTACCTCCTATTCATTGCACTTGTAGGAATTGAGTGGGGCTGACAATATAGTTTAGTTAACATGAACTGAGCAAAGTATATAGTACATTACTAAATATTACTGAGAGGATGTTAGTCAATGTTCCAGAAAGAAAACTGAAAATGCACTTAAGCTTTTAGTCACATGTTAGCTCTGTCCATGATCTGTGTCCGAGTTATTAAAAGGAAACTGCCATTCATCTTTCTTCTCAAGAAAATATAAATATTGCTTGGAAAAACTAGTTCTGGAAATTCACTGAATATCATATACTGCCCGAGTCTGAGATTAGGTGATATTTTGGGTCCTTGACAAAATTATTGCTGGCGAAATTTTGTGCTGTAATACTGTTGATTGTTTTATCTTGAGTAACACTACTGATTTATGTTTTAGATAGATTTAGATTTAGGTGGTTGCTTGTAAGAAATAGCTCTCCTTTATAATGACAGAATTTATCATCATTTTTAAATATACTTAAAGAGCAAAGGGAAAATGTCAACAAAATTTGATATAAAAAAGCAAGAAATGTATCAGTTTAAATAATTATTTAATGTTTTGTTTGTTGATATTAATAACTATATTTGATATTGAAATAAAAAATTTCACTAAATATTACAATAATTAATATTTGTAATTTTATTCCTTCTAATATATATTTTATACATCTATCTTAATGTATTTTTAATCATATAAATTAAATTATCTTTAAAGTACATATTTCAAATATAATACATTTTAAGCTTTTTACATTTCTAATATAAAATTATTATTAGTTAATTTATTTTTGTCATTGAATTACTTTTATAATTGCTCCAAAATCACAACAGTCTACTGAATTTAATTAAATGTGATTTACACCAATCCTCTATTATTTGGCATTAGGTGATATTTACAGGTAGCAGTCATTACAAAAATCAGTATGCATAAGGTTCAAATGGGACATGAATCCAGGGAGTAACAAGGTAAAGGATAAGGAATAGTTCTATGCTTGTTTCAGTGGATTAATAGCACAATGTCCCTTTGGGATAAGACGTGAAACCTATCTACCCTGTCTTACCTCAGAATGCAGAGAACATAGGTGTTTCTCAATTCATACCGAAGATGTATGTACTAGAAAACCTACAAACTGGTGCTAATATGCATAGGTCTCTCCAGTCTCTCTCCCGCACCTAGTAACTTACAGAAATATCTTGAAACTAATTACGAAACACTGTGTCATCCTGTCCTTAGTACATTCAAAACAGAATGGTTGAGGGACTTTTGTGTCCATTTGGAATCTGGGCTCCAAAAGATTCCACTTGATACAAAACTTGGATTGAAACCAATACATTCTGTCTCTACAAATATACATGCATCTAGAAATATATTTGTCAAAATGATTTCTTTAAATGTATAGTGCTGAAATGGTATTCATATACTACAGTGTTTATCTGGCATTTGTGAGACTCATAATGTTCTAAAAATAATTGTACAGGAATAGGAGTTGGCTGGGTAGGTAGGAATCAGTAGTAAAAAGCACTGAATGCTTTGCCAGATGGTCTAGGTTCAGTGCCAAGTACCAACATTGTGTATCACAGTCACCTGAATTCAACGGTTACACAGATATCCATTTATATAAAAACATCCACACAAAAATGTGAAAATTGGCCTTCTGCCCCTGCCTGCTCCTCCGGGCTGGAGCAGACACAGAGTCGGTCTGCTCCCGTCCTGTGGAGAAACTGAATCCTGAGTCATCCAGGAGCCACTGCACTCAGAGCAGCTGGTAAGAACTCCATCTCACTCCCTAAACCCCAGAGATAGATCGGGGAGCCAGGGACATCCAGGGCACAGCAGCTACCCAAATCCCGCCCCTCCGGAATTCCACTTCCCTTCTGCCCCTGCCTGGTCCTCTGGGCTGGAACAGACACAGAGTTGGTCTGCTCCTGTCCTGTGGAGAAACTGAATCCTGAGTCATCCAGGAGCCACTGCACTCAGAGCAGGTGACACAGAGTAGGTCTGCTCCTGTCCTGTTGAGAAACTGAATCCTGAGTCATCCAGGAGCCACTGCACTCAGAGCAGCTGGAGCCACTGCACTCAGAGCAGCTGAAACTGAATCCTGAGTCATCGAGGACCCACTCCACTCAGAGCAGAAGGATTTCCAGATCCAAGAGGTGGCCTGAGTCCCAGGAGTTATTCCACCCAGGAGATTAGGAGCATAAGACCACAGAGACCTCTGGACTCTGAGGAGCTCAGCAATAAGCAAGATAACTGGAAATACAGACTCCAGTTTTACACAGTGAGGGCAGGTACCACTAGAGTTAACCAGATGGCGAAAGGCAAGCGCAAGAACATAAGCAACGGAAACCAAAGTTTCTTGGCATCATCAGTGCCCAATTCTCCCAATATAGCAAGCCCTGAACACCCCATCACACCTGAAAAGCAGGATTCAGAATTAAAATCACTTCTCATGATGATGATAGAGGATTATAAGAAGGAATTAAGTAACTCCCTTAAAGAAATACAGGAGAGTACAAGTAAACAGATAGAAGCCCTTAAAGAGGAATCACAGAAATCCCTTAAAGAAATGGAAGAAAACACAAAGAAGGAATTAAACAAAAACATTCAGGACCTGAAACTAGAAATAGAAACAATAAAGAAAGTTCAAAGGGAGACAACCATGGAGATAGAAAACCTAAGAAAGAGATCAGGAGTCACAGAAGCAAGCATCACCAACCGAATACAAGAGATAGAAGAGAGAATCTCAAATGCAGAAGATACGGTGGAAAATATTGACACAGTTGTCAAAGAAAATGCAAAACGCAAAAAACTCCTAACTCAAAACATCCAGGAAATCCAGGACACAATGAGAAGACCAAACCTAAGGATAATAGGTATAGATGAGAATGAAGATTCCCAACTTAAAGGGCCAGTAAATATCTTCAACAAAATTATTGAGGAAAACTTCCCTAACCTAAAGAACAAGATGCCCATAAACATACAAGAAGCCTACAGAACACCAAATAGACTAGACCAGAAAAGAAATACCTCCTGTCACATAATAATCAAAACATCAGATGCACAAAACAAAGAAAAAATACTAAAAGCAGTAAGGGAAAAAGGTCAAGTAACATATAAAGGCAGACCTATAAGAATTACACCAGACTTCTCACCAGAGACTATAAAAGCCAGAAGAGCCTGGACGGACATCATACAGACACTAAGAGAACACAATTGCCAGCCCAGATTACTATACCCAGCAAAACTCTCAATCACTATAGATGGTGAAACCAAGATATTCCATGACAAAACCAAATTTGCACAATATCTTCCCACAAACCCAGCACTTCAAAGGATAATTGATGGAAAATGCCAACACAAGGAGGGAAACTACAACCTAGGAAAAGCAAGTAAGTAATCTTCCAACAACCCCCCAAAAAGATACAAACATAACTTTACCTCTAATAAAAAAAATAACAGGAAGCAACAATCATTTTTCCTTAATATCTCTTAACATCAATGGTCTCAATTCCCCAATAAAAAGACGCAGACTATCAGACTGGATACACAAACAAGACCCAGAATTTTGCTGCATACAAGAAACGCACCTCAGTGACAAAGACAGACACTACCTCAGAATAAAAGGGTGGAAAACAATTTTTCAAGCCAATGGTCCCAAGAAACAAGCTGGAGTAGCCATTCTAATATCAAATAAAATCGACTTTCATCCAAAATTAATCAAAAAAGATAAGGAAGGACACTTCATACTCATCAAAGGCAAAATCTACCAAGGTGAACTCTCAATTCTGAACATCTATGCTCCAAATGCAAGGGCACCTACATACATAAAAGAAACTTTACTAAAGCTCAAAACACACATTACACCTCACACAATAATAGTGGGGGATTTCAACACCCCACTGTCAGCAATGGACAGATCATGGAGACAGAAACTAAACAGAGACACTTTGAAATTAACAGAAGTTATGAACCAAATGGACTTAACAGACATCTATAGAACATTTCATCCTAAAACAAAAGAATATACCTTTTTCTCAGCACCTCATGGTACCTTCTCCAAAATAGACCATATAATTGGTCACAAAACAAGCCTCTACAGATACAAAAAGATTGAAATAATCCCTTGCATCTTATCAGATCACCACGGACTAAGACTGGTCTTTAATAATGACAAAAACAATGGAAAACCCACGTACACATGGAAACTGAACAACTCTCTACTCAATGATGACTTGGTCAAGGAAGAAATAAAGAAAGAAATAAAAGACTTTTTAGAATTCAATGAAAATGAGGACACATCATACCAAAACTTGTGGGACTCCATGAAGGCAGTGCTAAGAGGAAAGCTCATAGCTCTAAGTGCCTACAAAAAGAAACTGGAAAGAGCACACACTAACAAGTTGACTGCACAACTAAAAGCTCTAGAACAAAAAGAAGCAAATACACCCAGGAGGAGTAGAAGGCAGGAAATAATCAAACTCAGGGCTGAAATCAACCAAATAGAAACAGAAAGAACAATACAAAATATCAATAAAACCAGGAGTTGGTTCTTTGAGAAAATCAACAAGATAGATAAACCCTTAGCCAGATTAACCAGAGGGCACAGAGACAGTATCCAAATTAATAAAATCAGAACTGAAAAGGGAGACATAACAACAGAAACTGAAGAAATTCAAAAAATCATCAGATCCTACTACAAAGGCCTATACTCAACAAAACTGGAAAACCTGGATGAAATGGACAATTTCCTAGACAGATACCAGGTACCGAAGTTAAACCAGGAGCAGATAAACCATCTAAATAGTCCCATAACCCCTCAGGAAATAGCAGCAGTCATCAAAAGCCTCCCCACTAAAAAAAGCCCAGGACCAGATGGTTTTAGTGCTGAATTCTATCAGACCTTCAAGGAAGACCTAATACCAATTCTCTTCAAACTATTCCACAAAATAGAGACAGAAGGAACACTACCCAATTCGTTCTATGAAGCTACAATTACACTCATACCCAAACCCCACAACGACCCGACAAAGAAAGAGAACTTCAGACCAATCTCCCTTATGAACATCGATGCAAAAATACTCAATAAAATTCTAGCAAACCGAATCCAAGACCACATCAAAACAATCATCCATCATGATCAAGTAGGTTTTATCCCAGGAATGCAGGGATGGTTCAATATTCGGAAATCCATCAATGTAATCCACTATATAAACAAACTTAAAGAAAAAAACCACATGATCATCTCACTAGATGCTGAGAAAGCATTTGACAAAATTCAACATCCCTTCATGATAAAAGTCTTGGAAAGATCAGGAATTCAAGGCCCCTACCTAAACATAGTAAAAGCAATTTACAGCAAACCAGTAGCCAACATCAAGCTAAATGGAGAGAAACTTGAAGCAATCCCACTAAGATCAGGGACTAGACAAGGTTGCCCACTCTCCCCCTACCTATTCAATATAGTACTGGAAGTCTTAGCCAGAGCAATTAGACAACAAAAAGAAGTCAAAGGGATACAAATAGGAAAGGAAGAAGTCAAAATATCGCTATTTGCAGATGATATGATAGTATACTTAAGTGACCCCCAAACTTCCACCAGAGAACTCCTAAACCTGATAAACAACTTCAGCAAAGTGGCTGGTTATAAAATCAACTCAAACAAATCAGTAGCCTTCCTCTACATGAAAGATAAACAGACTGAAAAAGAAATTAGGGAAATGACACCCTTCACAATAGTTGCAAATAAGATAAAATACCTTGGTGTGAATCTAACCAAGCAAGTGAAAGACCTGTATGACAAGAACTTCAAGTCTCTGAAGAAAGAAATTGAAGAAGATCTCAGAAGATGGAAAGATCTCCCATGCTCATGGATTGGCAGGATTAAGATAATAAAAATGGCCATCTTGCCAAAAGCAATCTACAGATTCAATGCAATCCCCATTAAAATCCCAACTCAATTCTTCAC
>NW_021620961.1:2669817-2677822 GCF_004785775.1 Grammomys surdaster
CCAGGAGCTGGAAAGAACCCAGATGTCCTTCAACTGAGGAATGGATTAAAAAAATGTGGTATATTTATACAATGGAGTATTACTCAGCTATTAAAAACAATGAATTTGAGAGGTTCCTAGGTAAATGGATGGAACTAGAAATTATCATACTGAGTGAGGTAAGCCAATCACAAAAGAACACACATGGTATTCACTCACTGATTATTGGATATTAGCACAGAACCTTAAAATGCCCAAGATGCAACTCACAGGCCACATGAAGTCCATAAAGAATGAAGACCAAGTGGGGGTGATTCGGTCCTTCTTAGAAGGAGCAACAAAATACTCAAGGGAGCAAATATGGAGACAAAGCGAGGGACAAAAACTGAAGGAGGGGCCGTCTGAAGACCTTTCCACCTGAGTATCCATCCCATGTGCAGTCACCGAAGGTAGATGCTGATGTGGAAGTCAGGAAGTGCATGCTGATAAGAGCCTGATATGGATGTCTCCTCAGAGGTCTTCAAGAGTCTGACATATTCAGAGGCAGATGCTCACAACTAGCCATTGAAGTGATCATGGGGTTCTCAATGGAGGAGTTAGAGTGAAGACTGAAGGAGCTGAAAGGATTTGTGGCCCCATGAGGAGAGCAACAATACCAACCAACCACAGCTCCCAGGGTCTAAACCACCAGCCTGGGAGCACTTATGGAGGGATCCAGGGCCTTAGCTGAATATGTAAGAGTGGAGGGCCCTGCTGGGCACAGGTGGAAGATGAGATCCTTGACCTCATGAAGGCTGGACGCCCCAGGGGGTGGGAGTTTTGAGGGTGGGGAGGTGGGAGTGGGGGGGTAGATAGAGGTTACATCCACAAAGAAGAAGGAGGAGGTGTGAGGGGATTGGGGGTTCCTGGGTGGGTGGGGGATGGGGTAAGGGGACAACATATGAAATGTAAATAAAACATCCAATAAAAAAATTAAACAAAAAATAAGAGTTTCCAAAGTCTTTTTACAGCAATAGAACATTACCTAAGATGTTAAAAAGTCAAATAATCACCTTGACAGCATATGAGATTGAGTTTTGACTTAAATTTATATAAAGGGAGGAATGAATTGTCACTAGGATGAGTAAAAAGAGAATGCATAAAACATACTGAAATACTGTAATTCCCTTCTATATTTGAAAGTAAAATATGAATATCCATTTTAATGTATATATTTGAGAGCATATTATATATATTCTATCAAATGTATAGCTGGCAAAGATTCTCATTTTGTAGATTTTCAGTTACAGTGATTGATGTTAATTGAAGATGAATTGTGAGTTTCAATACCAGGCATGAGGAACCATTTTTTGAGCTGTTTATCAATTGACTAACAGATTCCTCAAATATACAGGCTGTTTCTGTTGCCCTTGGTTGCCAACATCAGTGGAAGATAAGTCTCTAATGGTGACAATATCATGACCTTCAGACAAATTACTCATAGGCTCCAGGTTTGGAACTGACTCAAATGAACTGTTTCATAGAACAAGCTTTTATAGAAACTATAGATACTCCATAAAACTTTCAAAGAATGAAGCAACAAAAAGTCTTACCTATCTATAATGTCTATGAAGGATAGCAAGAGCAAGCATGGCAGGAAAAGCATAAGGAGGCAGTTGTGACATACATGCCTTTGTGATAAGTCATAGCACTGTTATTGGATGAAGAAGCCACTCTAAAATAGGAAACTATCCTTTATACTAGAAACCTAGGGCATGTCAATTTATTAATATTGAAGGAGAACGTACAGTCACCATCTCACTAAAAAAAGCATGATCTGTAATTATACTCTGAACAGGTGTTTGCGAACTTATAGATAAGTATAGATCTCACTTTTCATGAAGGAGTGTATTTACAACACACTGACCATTACAATAACCCACAATCAATCACAGCACATAGCTGTGGATCCCAATGCCAAAGGTTACACCTACAAAATAACTCCCACATCTAAGTCTTAGTGAGGCAAAGGGGCCAGAAAGATTGTAAGAGCCAGAGTGTAGGGATTTTGCTATGAGATTGTGTCCCTTAGTAATATCAGTAGTTATACCTATAACGTCTCACCAACATGACCACCTAAACAAGGATGAAAAGTCATCTTGTATATGTAGGGAAAAACACAAAGCCTCAACCTTATACAAAGAGCAACAAGAAGTTAAGAAAAGAGAAGGAAGGGATCAAGGAGAGGAAGGAGGAGGAGAAGGAGACAGGGGAGAAGGAAAAAAAAGTAGAAGAAGAAGATGAGGAGGAGGAGAATGAGGAGGAGGAAGAGGAAAAGGAGGAGGAGGAGGAAAAGAAGAAGGAGAAGGAGGAGGAGGAAGAGAATATGGTTGAGATAAATAACACATGATGTGTTTTTAACAGTTGATTAATATTAAATTTAATAAACATACCACATTTTGTTTCCCATTCCTCTAATGAAGGACATCTATGCTGTTTCCAGTTTCTGGCTATTATGAGGAAATCTGGTATGAACATAATCAAGCAAGTATTCTTGTAATAGGAAGGAACATCCTTTGAGTATATGCCCAGGAGTGTTATAGCTGGGTCTTGATGTAGATTGATTTCCAATATTCAGAGAAACAGCCTTATTGACTTCCAAAGTAGCTACACAAGATAGTACTATTACCAGCTGTGAGCATTCCCCTTGCTCCACCAACTGGTTCCACAGCCCATATAAACTACCACTTTTGTTTGTAATCTTAGCCATTCTTATAGATGTATCCCAAAGTCATTTTGTTTTAGATTTCTCTGACGACTAAGGGTGTTGAGCATTTCTCTGAGTGTTTTCTGCCATTGGAGATTCCTCTGTTTGAGAATTCTCTGTTCAGATCTGTACATCAGGTTGTAATTGGACTATTTGGTTTCTTGATGCCAGGTTTCTTGATTTCTTTATATATTTTGGATGTTAGCCATATATCAGATGTAGAGTTGGTGACATCATCAAATTTATAGAAAAATTATCTTGACTCAGGTAAACCAGACCCACAAAGTAAAACATCTTATGCACTCAGTTATAAATAGATATTAACTTTAAAGTGAAAGACAATCCTGCTACAGACCAAAGACCCAAAAAATCTAAGTAACAGGACTTTTTAAGGAAGGTCACAAGATTCTCCTGGGGAAAAGAAAATAGAATAGATTTTACTTGTGGACTAGCTGCAAGTGGAGTTAGGACCATGAGAGACCAACATGTGAGGAGGATAGAAGGTGAACATTTGGGGAGAAACAACTGAGATTTGTGGGACTTTCAGGGGCAACTGGAAACCTAGTGTAATGGAGACTCAATGGATTCTCTTATAGTAATTATAGCAAAGACTTCTAGTAATGGTGGATATGGAGCTGGAACCAGCCATCTTTTCTAAATAGGCAACACCTCAAGTTGAGGGACTGGGATCTCAATGCTGCCACAAAACATTTGACCTACAGTTTTTTTCTACCTACAGAATATTCTAAGACTAGAGACTAATAGAATTGTCAATAGATCAGAGAGACCAGCAACTTATGGAAGCAGATACAGAGTCCTACAGCCAAACATTAGGTAGAGATTATAGGTCTCCAGGAGAAGAATAATGAATGATTTGAAAATCCAGAAGTGTCAGGGACGTACCACAAGAACATGGCTGACATAATCAAGTGACTGGGACTCTCAGAACTCACAGAGATCAGAGAACCATAGGGATCCTCTGCACATATGTTATGGTTGAGTACTTGGTGTTCTTGTGAAAAACCTAACAGGGGGAGCGGGATTGTCCATGACTCATTTGCCTATTTGTGGACCCCTTTTCTTCCTACTGGATTGCATTGTTTAACTTGACATGGTATGAGTCTGGTCTTATTCTTGCTTGTTGTTGTCTATTTTATTGGTGTTTTTGAAAGGCCTCTTCTTTTCTGATGAGAGACAAGGACAGCAGGCTATGGATTTGGTGGGGAAGGAAGGTATAGGAGAGGCTGGAATGAGGAGAAGGGAAACGAACTATGGTTGAGATGTAATATATGACAGAAGGATAAAAAATTAAAATAGAGAAAATAATAAACAAGGAGGAATGTCAGCGAAGATGTGTGTGTGGGGGGGGGCGGTTACAATCCACATTCAGTATTGCTGGGATAGCAAACTGGTAACTGTTTGCTTTCACTCTATATTTTATGTACTATTCACAAGTCGTTATTGAGAAATCATCCTTGGCATTTAGGGTTGGTCACATTGTTACTACTGATGGACACAACTAAGTCAATTTAATAAATGGTAGATATTTCAGTGTACAAGCAAATAGTTTTGAATCAAATATTTTCTAATCAAATCTAATACTTAGCCTTTGTCCCATTGTATGTGTTCTATTCATCCAAGAAACCTCTAATGCACCAGGTTGAAGTGAATTTGTCCTGTTGAAACTTTGAGAATATTGCTAACTTTTTATTGTGTCTTTTAATTTCTAGAAGGCAGATCAATATATTACAGAATAATCAATTGCAGTGCCAGTAGAGAAGTCTTTTTCTGGTAACCGGAATTTCATGTTAAGGATTTGCAATTTTAAGTTAAGAAAACCCAAACATACACAAACAGACTTTTAGTTAAATAGTTCATGGTTAGCATATGTTAGGGCAACTCACACTATATAAATGTAACAGTGTAACTTGTAGTATTATTTGAATGTTAGTAGACAAATCAAGAAGGTGCCCCTATCTTTCAATACTTCAATCAGAGTACTAAGGGAATGACATTTAAAGCTTTTTTGTTCTTTTTTATGCTTATTAAGATATCTTGCTTACATTGTTTAAGTTAAAATTTTCCTTGTGTCTCAGTTTTATGTTTCTCACTATCATAAGATCACGACCCAAATCTCAACAATTATTGCTATCCCCATATTCATTTTCCCATGGTTTCTGCTACCAATGTTGAATACATGACTCTCAGCTATTTTTATATTTGGTCTGGTTATACTGAGTGATAAAATACTTCAAATTATGTTCCCTTATGTGAAAACATGCTTGTCTCCTTCAAGCATACACATATTTATTCAATCACAGTGATTAAATATGCAAGTTTTGAAGGTAAGTAATTGAAATCATTGTCTCTGGTACTAACATTTTTTTAAATTCTAGTGACTAATATTTTTAAATTTTTCAATGGCATGTTGATCATTTTACCACAGAAGTTGTACAGATCATGTTAAATAATGTAGTCTACTCTTAGTAGAGGTTCTACTGGCCACAGATTAATATTAGGAAAGAAAGCCTCAGGTTACTTCAGGGAGAATATTCTAGAGAGGCTCCTACAACAGATGCACCTATTCCCATGATCATACTGGCAAGATTAAGTGGATCCAGTGAATTAAAAAACAACAACAACAGCAACAACAACAAAAGAAATTGGGAAAAATGTCATCATAAATAGCAGAAAAATTGGAACAAAAGGATGAAAACTAAATTTGATAAGTATGTTATAGAAATATATGATTTTTTCAAAAATAAACAATCTTTTTAAGATTTGTTATTATCATTAATAGTATGTTTACAAAACACAAATAAATAACAGGTTTTTTAAACTCTTGGTTCTTCTAATTGCAAACTTAGAAAAATACAGAAGAAATATTGAAATAAAACTCAACAACAAATCATTCAATATATCATTGAAACTCATAAAACATATTTTACTTGTTTGTACATCACTTTCTTTGTTAGAAACCTCTCAAAATATTTTCTGAAATGTCTTTGTTATGCTTAACTTTATTTGTGTATAAATTTTGAGTAAAATTAAAAGTTTATAGAACATTGAGGATGAGAGGGTAGAAAGATTATAAGAGACAGAAGACTATAAAATCTATGAGATTGTGTGTCTTAGAATTGTCATGGAAACTTCCCCATGGTACCTAAAAAGTATGGCTTCCTAAACAAAAACATAAGAATGATTAGAGACATGGATATGCTCACATGGAAGGAGGAATTCTCATAAGTCCTCAACTCTAGACAAAGGACAAGAGGCAATTAAGAAATCCTAAGTTGGGAAAGTTTGCTTTTTTCCAGGATAAATGCCTAATTCATTATCTGGTACCGATTCATCAGCCCTGAACCCAATCATGTACATACAAGTAACACTAAATGATTGTATTTATATATCTGTGTGCTTCTCTGTGCATATAAAATAATAATTAAAAGAATAGATATGGGTGAATCTATGAGACATATTGGGAGACCTTTGGATGGTTTAAAGTGAGAAATTAGATTGGTGAAATGGTTATACTCAGTTTTAATTAAAGTAATAAAAACCAAGAAAATTACTTATAAGGCTACTTTCAACTGTTCATATATTTTCATTCTATCATATCTTCTGTTAGAAGTATATCCTAATAAAACTGATAGAATTTTTATTTATGTTTCATGAAGCTAGAAGCACAGGAAGACAATGTTATCCAAAATGTAAATAAATCACTAATTGGTTTTAAATGTATGACATGAATATATAGAAAATTAATCTTCCCCAAGAATATGGAAGTAAGATAATGATACAATTATAGACATGGGCTTGATATATTTATGTGGTGGGGTGTGTTCACTCCTGAATGTGGGTGCATGTGTGTATTTATTTTTATCTCGTTGCATCTACATACAAAATTCATCAAGTTGAACTGCTGAAAATTTCTTTCAGGATACTATACACCTAGGTATTCCTTATAACACATTTTGTACTGCTACCCTATACATTTAAATTGTTCCAACAAAACAATTAAAACAATAAAGTTGGAGCTTATATCTGAGAGGATAATTGTTTAGATGAGTGGTTATGGATAAGGATTAAAATTTACCATGGCAAGACCTAGTTCTTAGGCTATGAAATGACTGAAAATTATGGTGCATTTGTATTGCCTTCATTTTCATGTTAAAATTTTTATCTGAAATGCATGATTATTTTCTTTACTTAATGGGGGCAAACTGTGTAGGTCGGGTGGTCAGGTAAAATCTCCACTGTAGGAAATGCATTTTAGATCTTTGAAAAGGCATGACATTTTATTCCCTGTAATTAGGTAATTAATTCTAGTGGTTTTACAGACGGCATGTTGTGTGAGAGTACTGGAAAGTTTAAATTCCAAATATTTCAATTTAAACTTAAAGGTCCTTGAATCATGTAATGAAACATCACATTGAACTCTGCAAATACATGTGATCATTATTTGCAAATTAAATAAAATTTACAAAGAAAAATAATCCTGACCTACTTTTGAAGTATTTACCTAGAAATAAAGACTCAAACAAGATGTAAATTACTGAAATGCTAAACATGTTCTTTATTATTTTTTTATTATTGTCTTTAATGTTATTTTTTTACAGTCCAGAAGTTATCCCCCTTTCATTCCCACAATTCCCCCATCTCAAAGAGGATGTCCCCACACCCCACACCCCCAACACCCCACCAGACCTCCCCATTTCCTGGGGCTTCAAGATTCTCAAGGATTAGGAGGATCTTCTCCCATTGAGGGTAGACCAGGCAGTCCTCTCCTGTGTATGTGTCTGAAGACTCTGACCAGCTAGTGTATGCTGCCTAGTTGGTGGCTCAGTGTCTGAGAGATCTCAGGGATCCAGGTTAGCTGAGACTGCTGGTTTTCCTATGGGGTTGCCCTCCTTCTTAGCTTTTTCCAATCTTTCCTTAATTCAGCCACAGCAGTCCGTGGCTTCTGTTGGTTGGGTATAAGTATCTGCTTCTGTCTTAGTCAGCAACTTGTTGGGCCTCTCTGAGGGAAGCCATGCTAGCCTCCTGTTTGTAAGTACATCATAGCATCAATAATAGTTTAAGGCCTAGAAGCCTCACCTTGGGATGGGTACCTATTTGGGTCTGTCACTGGACCTCCTTTCCCGCATGCTCTTCTCTATTTTTGTTCCTGCAGTTCTTTTAGACAGGGACAATTCTGAGTCGGAGTTTTTGACTATGAGATGGCAGTACCATCCCACCACTTGCTGTCCTGTCTTTCTCCTAGTGATGGATTCTACAAGT